>NW_016809657.1:609191-611858 GCF_001698545.2 Rhinopithecus bieti
GCCAGGATGAGTCGCCTGCTCCAAACAGGAATCAATCCTGTCATTTTCCCAGAGTTGCTGGCCCCCAGGGTGCCCATGCATCCCCCACCTCCCCTCCCCCCACCCCAGCCCACCACCTGCCCCACATACACCCGTCCCCTACCTTGTGTCCCTGGGAGGATGGCAAGTGGTACACTGGCTCCACTGGGGTTTCTGGCAGCCTGGGAGGGTTGGCACTGGGCACCTCCACCTTTGGGGGTGAAGCAGCCTTTGCCCCTTCAGAAAAAGAATCAGGTTGGCCAGGGCCAGAAGACACCCCATCAAGCTTCAGCTCAGAGGACCTGCTAGTGGGACCCCAGGCATGCAGGACAAAGGGAGACACGATGGCCCCTCACCTGTCTGCTCTGTTTGGCTTAGCAGCTCCCATGGCCGCTGCCCTCCATTACCTGGGGTGTGTAAGGGGGACGGTAAAGGGGCTCGGGCTGACTCCTCCTCACCGGGATCCTGTGCACAGGAGAGACAGGTGATCAGGGCCTGGTTAGAGGGGTGAGGCTGTTCTGAGGGCAGCCACGGTTCCCAGGGTCCCATCTGTCCTCTCCCTACCCCACTGGCTGGTCTGACTACCCCCACTCGACTCTCACTCACTCCTGGGGGCCTCTGGATCCGCAGCTGCAGGTAGAGCTGCTGGAGCCTTGCCATCTGCTCCAGCACTAGGCACAGGTGTTCCAGATAGCGAAGACCCTGCCCAGGGAGGCAGGCCCAGGCTCCAGGCCCCAGGCCCCCCACCTGTGGGACATTGTGAGATAGGGGAGATTTCAGTCAGGCTCCTTCCCTACCCCAAGCAGCCAGGCTGGGCTCAGCCAGCAGATAGGAGCGGAGTGGGCCCTGAGGAGGAACACACGCAGCCAGCTTCCCCACTGCCCAGCGGGGCATGGTGCCAGGCAGGGCCCGTAGCTTCCCAGCTCCTCTGTGGAGGTGGCCGCGCACAAATGGAAGTGGGGTGCAGCAAGAATCTATGACACAACCCAGCAATTAGGGGCAGGGAGTGCCGCACCCGGAGAGAGCTTCAGGGAGAACCAGAGGAGCTAGGATGTCCATCCCACTCTTAAACCCAGCCTGAGAGTGAGCACTCACCGCCTCTTCTTCCAGGCCTGCCTCTAGGTTTGTGTCTGCCTCCAGGGACTCCTGTTCCCCTGCTCCAAAAAGGGGCACTTCACGCTCGCACTTGCTGGGCGGCCGCAGGCAGCGGTGTTGTCCTGACAAGCTAGCGGGAGCTGTTGGGTGCCGGTGGGAACGCTCCAGCACCTGCCCCAGCTTCTGGCTGGCCAGGAGCTGGTCTACATGGGCCGGGGGCTCGGGACTCCCTGAGGATTCAAAGTCCAGGGAGTCCTGAGAAAGACCCGGTAAGGCGGCCAGGGGGCTGTCCCCAGCTGCCATCTCCACTCCTGAGTCCCGGGAAGCCAGTTTGAGAAACAGCGCCTCCCTGCTGACACCTCTGAGCTTGTCACCTCTCTCCCAGGATGAGCACCCGTGGGCAGCGTCTGGGATCCGTCTGTAGGTGCTGGTGACTCCAGGCACTATGCAGCCCCGTGCCAGGCCCTCGCCAGTCCCATCTGCATGGAGAGTCAGTGTCAGGTTGGGCAGGCCACCCCCAACACCCCCAGCATTCCTGACGGCTGGCAGCACTGCCCCAGGGAGGAGTGTCCCTGACCAGCGAGGAAGGGTGGTCACTGGACAGCCACGGGCCGCCCGGATATGGCCCCAGCTATTTGGGAGATGTGTGGATGGGATTCCCTTCACAACAGTTGTTAGCGACAGGGAACCCGTGCTCTGAGCTCTGTGGTAGGCAAAGCCCTGGTCGGCCACATCCATCAATCCCTTAGACGGCCTGCGCCTGCGCTTCCCACCTAGGATCAGCCCACCATCTCCCAAGTCAGAAGTGGGGAGCCACAGGCTCTTCCGCTGCTCCCCAAGCGGGAGTAGGACTGTGTCCAGCTTCAGGGAGAGGGGAGAGGGGAGAGGGGACAGAGAGGAAAGCCTGGGATCCCATCTGCTCCCTGGGGGCCCCTGCGGCATCAGGATGCCAGGTGAAATCTCTCCTGCAGCTCACAGGGAGAATGATAAAAATCACCGCTCTCACCGATTTGGGTTTCTGTTGTAAGTGAGGAATAGTGAAGATTTTATGAAAAGTTTAAAATTAAAGAACTGAAGTGAAAGGGACGAAGGGGCAGCATTAGCACCCCCTCACCGTCACCTCCGCCAGGCCCTCTCGCGACGAGGCGTCCTGGCGGAATGAACGGTACGGGAAACAGGCCGGGGGGAGCGGGGACGACCTGCGGGGCACGCGGGAGCCGGATGCCAACCCAGGCCCCTCTGGGCAAGGAAGTGGGCCAGGAGGTCACTGGGTGGGAGAGGGGTCCGCAGCCACGGAGGGGGCTGGGGCGGGGGCGGATTCCCACATCCTCAGACGGAGCGGGAAGGTGAGGGAAGCGGAGCCGGAGGAAGTGGGGCGGAGGCGGTGGCTGGTTTGACGCCTGAGTCCAGAGGGGCTCCAGCCTGCACGGCGTCCCCTGATGACCGCCTCTCCAGAGGCGGCGAGGGAGGCGCAGCGGGGCGGGCGCCGCCCGCCGGGTGCGCGGGGCTGGGCGAGGAGCTGAGCGAGGCTGCCCGGCTTGGGGGCGGGAGGCG
>NW_016809657.1:613159-622133 GCF_001698545.2 Rhinopithecus bieti
GGCGAGGGATCGGGGCGAGGCGAGGGAGGGGCGAGGCGAGGGAAGGAAGGGGAGGGACGAGGGAGAGGAGGGGCGGGGAGAGAGAGAGGAGGGGCGAGGCGAGGGATGGGAAGGGCACCAGGTGGGGGTTGCAGGTGGCGGGGTCGCTTAGAATGGACATAATCGGCCAGCACCTCGAAGGCCCGGACTGGGTGGCGCCCCCAACTGTGGCTGGAGCCAAAATAAGGGTCCCGATCCGCTGTTCTGCGAGGACCCGGCCCCGGCCTGGGGACGCCCTCTGGCTCTGGGCGCCGGGCCACCCGGCCCCCCAGGTTCACAAGCAGGGTCTGTCTTCCTGCCGCGGACTTACAGCCGAGGCTGGCTGGAGGACCGGACAAGAGCCCGGAAGGAAATGGGAGCCCCACGTGCCGGCGGTGGGAAGAGCCCTGACCAGGACGCGGGCACCTGGTGCTCCCCAGCCGTGTGGCTTGGGGCCAGTCCCTTGGCCGCACGGAAACTTGGGCGATGGGAGGGGAAAGGATTCCTGCCCACCGGGGAATCCTTTACAACTGCAGAACATGCGTGTGTCCTCGGCTAGATCTGAACCCCCTCCCGGTCCCGTGCCTCTTTCTCGTCCCTGGCTTCCTAAAGCTGGGGACTGGTTAGGTCTCAGGGTCTGGAAAGACGCGAGCCAGCTGGGAGCCGCCTGGAGACTGGGCCAAAGTGTAAATATCCCCCTGTTCCCACCTCACCCCGCCTTTGGCCCGTGGGATTCCACCCCTCACTCCCCATCCTAAAAGGAACCCAAGCGAGATGAGAGAGAGCCTGGTGACCAGACTGGGGCTGGTGGCCTCTAAGGAAAGCACCTCCTCTAGAGGGAGGGGACAGGACTGGAAAAATCCCAGCAGGACCCAAATCCCCCGGAGGCAGATAAGGGAGCTGGCGGACGTGCAGACTTGCACCTGGACCTCTAGGGGAGGGGGGAGGCTGGAGCCAGAGCCACTGGAAGGAAGTGGCTGTTAACTGGGAGGTGTAAGACCGTCTGTGCATCCCCTTCCCTTTGCTCCTTTCTGGAACCAGTCCCCAAACACCCACTGCAGGAGCCTTTATCAGACAGCCACGAACTATCAGATTTTAAAACTTTATAAAATGGGGAAACTGAGGCCTACGGCCAAGCCCTGCACAGGCCGGCTGAATGACAGCCAAGTGCTGGAATTGCTGGCCATGTCTCGACAGAGTCATGTTCAAGCCCAGGCCCTTCCCTGCTAGCCATGGGTCCTCTGGGTTGCCCCCTCCCAGCCCAGTCCTCCTAGACAGTACCCATTCTGCTTCCCACAGGCAGAGAGAACCAGAGTGGTGGGCCTCCAGGAACTGCCTTATACAAGCCCAAGAAGATGTGTGGCATCACACTCCCTGCCGTGCCAGAACCCTGCCAGCCCTCCCTGGTTAGGAGGGAGCCCAGACTCCCTCCAAAGTAAGAGGGTGGGGGAGGGAGCCTTTGCCAGATCGCGCCCTGAATTTGGAGAATGTGGGGCAGGATTCCAAACAGTCTCTGTGGTGACTCTGGGGCAGGAATGCATTTGGAAACAGGAAGCCCAGCCAGCAGGAATGCAGTGTCTCAGCACAATGCTTTGTGTGTGACTCAAAAGAACCTCCACACACACACACCCCAACACACACTCCCCTCCAGGCCATGGCGCACCCCTCCCCCCTCCCCACACAGATACGTCCTAGCCCAGGATCAGCTCAGAGGAACCTGAGCCCTGTGAGGCGCGGGGGCAGGATCTGACCCAACACCCAAAGTAGGGGGGTACCCCCCTTCCTGTGGCAGCCACAGCCCCAAGCCTAGAACCAGGCCAGGACTGAGTGATGCTTGAAGGAATGGGAGGGGCAGCCCCTCCGCGCTCCTGACAAGGTAAGCCACTGCCCTGAGTTCCTGAGACACAGTGTCCAGAGCAGAGTCAGCCCTCAGGCAGAGGTCACTGGTGTCCAGCGGCCCCTGCACTTCCCATGGGGAAGTCCTGGCTTCAGGAAGTGGGTTTCCTGCAAACTCAGCTGGAGCTAGTCCCTGTAGGAGGAAGTACAAAGCTGAGAGCCTAGAGAGGGCTGGGAAGGGCTGTGGTGACCTCCAGTTGTGACCAGAGGTGGCCAGAGTTGTGCCCGGAAGGCTGCCTCTGATGACAAAGGGACAAACTCTGCCCCCCACAAGCCAGAAATCCGGGAAGCAGGC
The DNA here is from genome assembly GCF_001698545.2 of Rhinopithecus bieti. NCBI lineage: Eukaryota > Metazoa > Chordata > Mammalia > Primates > Cercopithecidae > Rhinopithecus > Rhinopithecus bieti. The sequence goes on from NW_016809657.1 coordinate 615,369, forward strand.
TGTAGATCCATTCCTTACTAGCTGGGAGTACTTGGACCATTTACTGAACCTCCTGGTCCTCGGTTTCCTCATCTGCAGAGAGGATGATAACAGTACCTATCTCGGGTTGTGAGGGTTAAGTGAGTTAAAGCATTGAAAATATCCCTAGCACATCAAAAGCACCCCCAGAACTTAGCCATTATGACTGTCTAGCTGTGCAGCTTTGGAAAAGCCACTTTCCCTTCTCTAACCAAAGGGGGTTGTATCAGATGCTCCTTTGGGCCACTTCTAACTCTAACCTGTCACTTCAGTTAATCTCCACAATGCAAGAAGGGAAGAGGGCACCGCACTGGACAAAGTCCAGGGAACACAGGCAGTGTGTGGCAGAGGGAGTGGGAGCATGCAGCTAGCTGGCTTAGGGTGGGGACAAGGTCAGAGGTAAAAGACCAAAGACTGCCTGTCCCCAGCCTCCTCTGCTGACCAACTCATAACTCCGTTCTTCCAGGGGAGTTTGCTCTCAAGCCCAGGCTGATTGTGTGGCTGCAGAAAAACCTGGTGCTAAAATACTCAGGACCCCTGGAAGGAGAGCTGGCTGCCACACCAAAGAACAAGGGCCAGAGGGGGATGTGAGCTGGAACCTACAAAGCCTTTGGAAGGCATTCGACACCTCACAGAATACCCATCATTTCACATGTCCCCACTCCCCACTTCTCCCCCTCCACTCCCATGACACTGCTGGCCCAGTATGGCATGCTACATACAGTTGGGAATCTATCCATAGCAGTAATCCAAACCATCTTTTCCAACCTGTCACTTCTCTGCTTACAACCTTCCAAGTGTTCCCAGAGGCTGGGCGAGGTTAGCTCATGCCTGTAATCCCAACACTTTGGAAGGCCAAGGTGGGAGGATGACTTGAGGCCAGAAGTTCGAGACGAGCCTGGGCAATTAGTGAGACCCCATCTCTAAAAAAAAAAAAAAACTTAAAAATTAGCTGGGTGTGGTGGTGCCTTCCTGTAGTCCCAGCTACTTGGGAAGCTGTAGGAGGATCTCTTGAGCCTGGGAGGTGGAGGCTGCAGTGAGCTAAGATTGCACCACTGCACTCCAGCCTAGACAATAAAGCAAGACCCTGTCTCAAAACGAAGTGTCCCTAGAGCCTCAAGGGGAAGTTCAAACCACTTCTGGCATTGTCAGCTCCCCTCCAGTCTTATCTCAGTGTTCCCATCGGCCACTGCTCTGAGCTAAGCATCCCTCCAGCAGCCACCCCATCACTCGGCATTCCTCTTCTCCACCTCTCCAAGACCCAGCCCTCCTTTTGCATCATGGCCACTGCTTTGAACTCACGGGACGCTCCTCCGTGCTTTCCAAGGTAGCCCTTAGCGCTCACTACCACGTCCCCTTATTCATTCATGCCATCTCAGTCGCTGCCACTGGCCTTCTACCTCCAGGAAGGCATGAGGAGTGCTGTATCCTTCCGTACTCCCACTGTGTCCAGAAGCCCAGTGTTGCCCCGTGAATGGGCCCCGCCATGGGCCGCACTAGACACTAGGTGGCGCCAAAGAGGTTACCCCGTTTCTGACCAGCGCCCGGGACCCATAGATTCCTGAGCCAGACAGCCTTGATCTTTTCTGTAAAAATAAAGACCTTTCTCAGGCAGCCATCCAGGCAATAGGTGAGACGATGATATCATGGTGTAAATTATATCTACAGGTGCCTGAGGAGGCAACACAAACATCTGCGCCAAGATTCCTTCCACCAGAGCCAGAGCACAAAGCTGGCGGCAGGGACCAGCCAGGCACCCTGGGAAGCCCAGCTTTGATCTCTGAAAAGAAAGCTGGGGCTGCCCCCTCCACAGCAGCCTCTGGGACTAGCACTAGGGGTAGTAGGTGAATCAGGCCCAAAATCCTAGGCTGGCAGGGGGACCACTGTCCCCTGCCTCAACTCAAGTGCACCCCAGGGCAGTTCACCTGGCACTGGCCACATGCTTTCGTTTTCCTGTTTTTTCAAGAGACAGGTCTCTCTCTCTCCCAGGTTGGAATGCAGTGGCATGATCATAGCTTAAGGCAGCCTCAACGTCCTGAGCTCAAGGGCTCCTCAGGCCTCCCCAGTACCTGCAGCTACAGCCTGAGCCACCCTGCCCTTTCTTTTCCACCTTCTAAATCAATCACCAATGAAGCCAGCAGAGTCTCCCAGGAAAGAAGTGGAAGGTGTCAGTAGATCAACATGGCCCTGGGGGCCCAACCCTTGGTGGGTGGCCGGCCCTCAGGGTCACAGGTTGTCTCACCAGCTTGGCTGGATGGGTCTCCTGGTCTTCCTCCTGTCCCTCTGCTTGGCACCCTCCACCATCCCCTCCAAAGCTTCCAGTGACAACCTCATTCCCTCCATAGCACAAGGGTCCTCCTGTACAACAGGCATCTTTACCAAAAGATTAAGGAACACCATGACCCCCAACCTAAAAGAGGCAAGGCCGTTCCATGGGAAATGGGAGGTGCAGGCAATTGGCAGGGGTAGGATTTGAGGGAGGGAAAATAAGAAGAAATGTACATTTCATAAATAAAGACTCCCACCAGTGGTGGGAGCAGGTCATACCCAGGGCTGGCGGTAGGAAAGAGAAGGAAGGGACGTCCACTTTATTTTGTCCATATTCATACATTTATACAGCTCATAAGTCAAAAACTTTATACAGTGACACCATTAGCCCCTGGCCCACCTCTCTCTTTTCCACTTCTGTGTTCGACCCTGCTTAGACCATGGTACACAAAGGTTGATCAAAGGCAGTGGCCACCTCAGACTAGTGCAATACCAGTCCTGCAGGGGAGAGGCCTGGCAAGGTGAGGGTAAGACTCCCACAGTCCAACACAGGTCCCAGACCTTGGCCCATCCAGTGAGGACAAAGGGGCCTCAGGTCTCCAAACTTAGCTCATGTAAGAGCAACTGCCCACCATTGTCCCTGCCATGCCAACTTATACAGGCATGACCCTGGCCCAGCAGGGAGGCAGGCTGAGGGCATGGCGGGCTCAAGCCCGAGAGCTGGGGGCGGCAGGGGCGGAGTAGCGCTGGCGGGCATGCTTCTCACAGTACAGCTCGTCACCCACCCAGAAGTGCCCACGCATCTTCAGGTTCAGCCCACAGTCGGCGCAGGTGTAGCAGCCGGGGTGGCGATACCGGCCCTCCTGGATGCGCACAGCCTGGTTCCTGCAGGGGAGGGAGAGGCTTTAGCTCAGAGCCGCAGCACCAAGCAGGAGGCCACCACGCCCAGGGGCCCTGGTCCCCACTGTAGCGTCAGGATCTGGATAGAGCCCAAAGCCTTCTCAGAGACTTGATATATATATTTTTTTTTTTTCAGATGGAGTTTTGCTCTTGTTGCCCAGGCTGGAGTGCAATGGCGTGATCTCAGTTCACAGCAACCTCCACCTCCCAGGTTCAAGCGATTCTCCTGCCTCAGCCTCCCGAGTAGCTGGGATAACAGGCATGTGCCACCACACCTGGCTAATTTTTTGTATTTTTAGTAGAGACGGGGTTTCACCGTGTTAGCCAGGATTGTCTTGCTCTCCCGACCTCAGATAATCCACCCTCCTCAGCTTCCCAGAGTGCTGGGATTACAGGCGTGAGCCACCGCACCCGGCCCGAGACTTGACTCTTGAAGCAGCACACAGGAATCTCACTTTGATGAACCCCCTAACACACACATACCCCCACCACCACTGCCACTGCTGGGACACCTAATTTAAAAACAAAAAAGCCAGGCCCAGTAGCTCACGCCTGTAATCCACGCCTGGGATCCCAGATGGCCAGATCACTTAAGGCCAGGAGTTTGAAACCAAACTGGGCAACACAGCAAGACCTTATCTCTACAAAAAATTTAAAAATTAGCCAGGTATGGTGGCACACGCCTGTAGTCCCAGCTACTCAGGAAGCTGAGATGGGAGGATCGCTTGAGCCCAAGAGTTCGGGGCTGCAGTGAGCCATGACGGCATCATTGCACTCCAGCCTGAGCAACAGAGTGAAACTCTATTAAAAATATTAAAGTTTTTTAAAAAAAGTTGTTCCTCCCACACAAAGACCGATGAGTCTGTCCCACATTGCCTGGATTTTTCACAGAGCAGTGATTCTCAGTGTGGTCCTGGGTCCCACAGCCAGCAGCATCGGCATCACTGGGGAATTCATAAGAAATGCACATTCTCAGGCCTGCTGGCCTCCTGGAGTGGAGGCTCTGGGGTGGGCCCAGCCATCGGCATTTAACAAATCCTCCAAGGGACCCGACACATACACCTTTGAGAACCAGGATGGAAAACATGCTTTTTCCCTATCTGTGCACAGCAAGGGGACTGGATATTCTCCCACTCTGTAGATGAAAACACTAAAGCCCAGAAAGTTTAAGGGATTTGCCTAAAGTCAATCACCTGCCCCTCCCATGCTATACACTTCAGAAATTTACCAGAGAGGGGTTGGGGGAGGGGGATGGGAGGGTGTTCAGCAACCTTCCAGAGAATGTGGTCGCATTATAAATGCCACCCAATGAGAAAAATGAGCCCACCTCAGCCGGGAACGGTGGCTCAGCTGTAATCCCAGTACTTTGGGAGGCCAAGGCAGGAGGATCACCTGAGGTCAAGATTTCGAGACCAGCTTGGCCAACATGGGGAAAACCCGTCTCTACTAAAAATACAAAAATTAACTGGGAGTGGTGGCAGGCGCCTGTAGTCCCAGCTACTCGAGAGGCTGAAACACGAGAATAGCTTGAACCTGGGAGGCGGAGGTTGCAGATAGCCGAGATTGCACAACTGCACTCCTGCCTGGGCAACAGAATGAGACACTGTCTCAAAAAAAAAAAAAAAAAAAAGGAAAAGAAAACAAGAAAATGAGGCCACATTGGGAAAATTCAGCCTGCTCCAAAGGGGAGGAAGGGGAAAAAAAAAATCAAGATTTTCCAGGAGGATGTGCTGTACCTCCAGGTAGATCTCCAGAGGCTTTGACATTATCGAAGAGAAATCAAAAGGGATTGGAAAAGGAGGAGAGGGAGACGGAGGAGATGCAGCCGGAAGCAGCTAGCACAGGCTCCTAAGAAGCCTGTAACTAATGCCCCCAAAGCTGTGGGACACTGCTTCCCCTAGGGTCCCTGACTGGGTGCCCAGTGCTAGCCCGATGGGCCCGGCCCTTCCTGAAAGTATCCAGTGCCCTGTCCCCCTCCCCACTCCCCTGCCAAGGCTCAGGTCCCCCACCCTCCTCCACACTCACGCGATGCTGGTACTGCACTTCTCACAAGTGTGGAGCTTGGGAGGGGTGGCCAGGGCCCTGGAGGCGGGCAGGGAGGACTGGGGGCTCAGTGAGCTGGGCAGGAAGGCTGGCGTGCCACCTGAGGGCAGGGCAGATAGACACGTGGTGAGAGCCCACCAACCACAGCAACCTCCCAAAGATGCTCTAAGGTGGTGGTCTTGGAAAGCACCCTTATAAGAGGACCCCTAAAGTCACGCTGACGGTGACACTGGGTAAGGAGGAAGGTGATATTGCCAGACCCATGGCTGAAGCTGGGCAAGGGCATGAAGAAGGCAAGTACAAGGCCTAGTTTGCCCACCTGGGGCCGTCTGTGCTCAGTGTGTGACATGTCAGGTGAAGCAGGCGCTCCCTTCTCTAGTGACCCAGTAGTGACAGTGTGATTAGATAATAACCCGAGATGGCAACAGGAGTGCAATGCCTCGGTGTGGCTTTCAAAGGGCTTTTCCATGCATTATCGCATGTGAGCTCTCAAGCCACATGAAGATGAAGCCCAGGGCTATGGGGCAGCTGTCACCCCTGCCTGCAGCTAAGGACGCTGAGGCTCCCTTGGCAAAGGCACTGCCCTCTCCCTGTGCTGCCTCCTGGGACCTTCTGAGGCCTCAGGGTCAAAACAGACAAGATTTGCTCCAAACCTTCTCACCCCACCCCCATGCCTCTGCAAATGCCCCTTGGAGCTAAACATCAGCATTAGAACCAGCTACCTGCCCACATCCAGGTGTACCCTGTCCACATGGGCTCTTACATGTGCTCTCAACATGGAAATCTCACCTTCAACCTCACCGTTGTTCCTGGAGGCCAGTTTCCAGCCTGCATCTCTGTACTCCCCACTCCCCTGCTCCCTTTCCATTGCCACCCCAATGGAACTCAGCTGAGCTCCAGGAGCCCACACCAGCCACTGGGAAGGAAAGCCTTGGAGACAGCCAGGTGGGCCGGTGCCCAGGGCCAGGGGCACCATTTCCTGGGAAGCCAACTTCTCTCCATTTTAAAATTCAAAGTCATGGATGAGTTATGCAGCCTGTCTGGTCACTCTCCTGCCTGTCATGGTGCCTCCCTCCCCTTCTCCCTGCTGTTCTAAAGGGCATTGGTGCTGAGCGTCTATAGGAACCCCCACAGCAGCGCCCACTTCCATGGGAGCTGGCCAGGCCTGTCTGCCCCAGTGAACGGAGCTCCCCAAGGGCAGGAGTGGGGTCATGGCCACCTTCCATCCCCAAACTCTGCACACATCTGGTCCCTCGGATGGACACAGTCAGTGTCTGTCACATGAATAACTGAACTCTGGCAAGCCTCCGTATGTCTTGCTCACCTGGCATCTGTATTTAATGGCTCTCCTGGGTCAGGGCACTCCTCAGTCTGGTTCCTGAGGGCCCTCACTGCAGGGGCTTGGCCTCCACTGGTGCCCTGCCATGCTATCAGGCCCCCATTCTCTCGCTCCCACACCCCAAAGCCCTCTGGCCGCCAGCCTCCACCTTCCACAGTGCTTCCTGCCAACATCTTTTTTTTTTTTTTTTTTTTTTT
>NW_016809657.1:622565-626916 GCF_001698545.2 Rhinopithecus bieti
CCAGGATGGTCTCGATCTCCTGACCTCGTGATCCGCCCGTCTCGGCCTCCCAAAGTGCTGGGATTACAGGCTTGAGCCACCGCGCCCGGCCCCTGCCAACATCTTAATGCTGTTTAAGTCTTGATGTTTTTTTCTGAGGCCAAGAGGCCAAGTCAAATCCCTTTTCCTCCAAGAAGCCCTCCCTGGAGGCCCAGCCTCAGGCCCCGCCACCATTTTTATCACTCTAATGACACTTTCCCATCCCAGCCAGCTACTGCCCACTACTGTCTGGGAGCACGCTGGTGACCCTCCCAGACCTTCAGCTCCTTAAGGGCAGGGTCTGGGGCTTCGCGCCCTGCTGGGCTCCATGCCTAGTCCCGGGGTGAGCGCCTCACAGGCACTTAAGAACACTGGTTCACTGACCATTCCAGTCAGGGCCTGGGATACGGGAGGGAATCTCCTTCCCCTCCCCAGCCCCCGCGGCCCTCACCTCTCTCCTCAGCCTCCAGGGCTTCCTGCAAGAGCCGAAAGGAGCTGGACTGTCGGGGGGCCGCCCGTCCGTCGCGATTTTCCTGGAGCATCTTGAAGACTTCCGAGTCCTCGTCCAGGAGGAGGCTTCCCCCTTCCAAGTCCACGCTGTTGGGTGGGTGGCAGCCAGGAATGAGGGTCCTTTGTCGGGGCTTAGGCAAGCAAGGGGGTGGAGGACAGGAGAAGAGAGTGGGGGAGGGGAGGAATCTGGGAGGTGGAGGAACCAACTGGGGCTGGGGGACCCCATCCCTCTCGGGGAAACCCATCTCCCTCCTGCCCCTCCCAGCCTTCCAAGACCCCACCCGACCCTCTGGGCCTGCTGGTACCTGGGCCTAGAGGAACGAGGGCCTGGGGAAGGCGGCAGCACCAGCACCGCCGAGTCGCCAGCTCGGCCGAGGCCAGCCTGTGGGGAGGAGGCAGTCGGGGAGGAGTCAGGGCCGGAGCCTTGGACCAACACACCCAGGAGGGCCTAGCCCGGCTGTTCCCAGGCCCGACACCAGGGGGCCCCCGGCCCTCACCGACCAGAAGACCCCTGCCCCTTCCCTTGGAGCCAGGGCACAGAGACTGCCAGGGTCCAGAGGGTGAGGGAGGCATGTGGGTTCTGCCGGGGACCAGGCAGCAGGAAGGCAGCAGGTGACAGCCTAGCAGAGTCCTCTGTCACACACGCTATTATCTGTGTGCAAAGACATTGCACACTGGGGCCTGGCTCCGATCCCACAGAACCAGCAGAGAGGAAGCATGCTGCCCTTTTACACTGAGGAGATGGAAACATAAAGGGATGAAGTAAGGGGTCGAGGTCCCCTGGGAACCAGGGCCAGCGGGGGCAGAGGCTGTCTTCCCAAGGAGAGCTGGTTCCTCTCCCGAGAGGCGGGGGTCTAGGCTGACCAGCCTGTCCCTGCTCTGCTGGGAGGTCTGGGCCTGCCCCATGGAGCTTTGGGCAGCCGAGCCCTCCCTGGGCCACACCCTGGCAGCAATGCCCATCTCCAGGTGTGTCCTGTCTATCTGGGGCTCTCACATGTGCTCCCAACATGGAAATCTCACCTTCAACCTCACCGTTGTTCCTGGAGGCCGATTTCCAGCCTGCATCTCTGTACTCCCCACTCCCCTGCTCCCTTTCCATTGCCACCCCAATGGGACTCAACTGAGCTCCAGAAGCCTGCACCAGCCACTGGGAAGGTGAGCCTTGGAGACAGCCAGGCAGGCTGGTGCCCAGGGCCAGGGGCACCATTTCCTGGGAAGCCAACTTCTCTCCATTTTAAAATTCAAAGTCATGGATGAATTATGAAGCTAGATGGAAAATTGCATAAATCCTTAAGCTAAAGCAAAAACTTCTGGATCTTAAGCAAACAGCCCTAGACCCTCGCCCCACCAGCAGTTCCCCTCACATGCCTCTGCTCTCAGGGTTCTTCGGTAAAACATTCTATAGGTAAGGAGACTGCAGGTCAGAAGGCCAAAGTGGCTGGTCTAAGCCACCTGAAGCATCAGAGGCAGGGCTGGGACTCCACACCTGGGCTGCAGGGCAACTGCCTGGGGCTGTGCGGTCACCTGAAGGACCTAGAGATAGTTTCTGCAGGTACTCAAGAGCCACATCACATCTCCAGACAGACCACATGGGCCCTGCCTGGGGCACCGGCCCAGGATCCCTCCATGAGGCAAGTCCTCATTCCCAGCCAGAGGGAGAGGGGCTTTTTCCACTTGGCCTCTGTTCACCAAGGCATGTGATTACCAGCAAAGGGAACTTGTCATTTCCAGAGGCACCATAAGGGCGTCCTGGGCCTCCGGCTCTCTGCAGCCTTGGCCATGTCAGGAGGCCACAAGGACACAGCACTCCTGCCTCTCTAGCTCACAGCATTCCTCCCATACACTCCCACCAGACTGCCCGGCCCAGAGAAGGAGCCTAGCTCCCCCACTGAGAGAGGCAATGCCTTTCTCCTCCCTCCCTTCCTCCCAGGCGGTTAGGAGTTAGGGACCCTTGCCTTCACAGAAGAGAAATTTTGCTGTTCAACAAGTTTAGGATCTAAAGAAAAATTAAGTGGGTTTCTTTCTCATGGGACTTCTTAGAACTTTTAAGACTCTTGAGTGTAAGTGACTTTTTTTTTTTTTTTTTAAGAGATGGGGTTTCACTATGTTGCCCAAACTGGGTCTGGATTCCTGGGCTCAAGCAGTCCTCCCGCCCCAGCCTCCTGAGTAGCTGGGACTCCAGGCGCATGTTACAGCACCCAGCTACACAGTGATTCTCAAGAGGCAGCTGTGGGACCACAGCCTCATTTGTAGACTAGAACGTCAGCTCCATAGGGTCAGAGGTGTCACTCTGTTTTTCCACGATTGCGTCCCCAGAGCCCAGATGAGTGTCTGACATGAAGCAGCTGCTCGACAAATATTTGCTGAAGGAATGAGCAGAGTCATCAAGGTCAGAGAAGGGAACTCAGAGCGTCTAGTCTGACCTGAGGCCCAGGGAGAGGAAGAGGGACTGGTCCAAGTCGTTATGGCAGAGGTGGGACCAACCCAGGTGGGTCTCCCCACATCCAGCTCTGGACACATGACCCGCAAGCCCCATGCCCAACTCAGCGGGTATAGGCTGGAGCCTGGGAAGTTGCATTTCCAACAAGTTCTCAGGTGTTGCCGCTGGTTTGGGATCCATGCCTCTGTACCTTCCACACCGTTCATTTTCCTGGACTGGGGGCAACACGAGGGGGAAGCTCAGGAAGGCTTGCCCTTGAGCATGTGGTCCTGCTGAGACCACAGCTCGCCAGAGACTTTGTGGAAAGGAGCCAGGACTAACACTGACTAGCCCTGAGACAAGCTCATTCCTGGCTTATCTCAGAACAAAGCTTCCCCCTAAAAAATCCCCCAGCCCCAGTATACCAGGCCTCGCCTGGACCACTGTTTCCCCATCTCCCAGCGTGTCGGGCCTCCTGCTCATCCTTCCCTAAACCCTCCCGCCGCCACCTCCAATGTCCAGCAATACTCGTCACACAGCCTTCCTTCCCCAACTCCCCCACCAGAATGCCTCCTGCTTTTGTAATTAATACCACACTGCTTAGTGCCTAATTGCTCCAAAATTGTTTTGCAAGTTTGCCTTATCTCCACAACTGCATCTTCAATTCCTTAACAAAGGGGACCCGTGGAATACATCTCTATGACCACAACGCCAGACTGGCCCCTGGGTGGGCATGCAGCAGGTCACCAGGGAGCCCCTCTTCGGAAGCCCCCAAACTCCCCACGCCAGAAAGATCCTGCTCCTTCCTCCTCCGGAGCCCCTGGGTTCTAGTGCCCTCCCTGGCCACCCTCAAAGGCTCTGCTTTCTGTAATGCAGAATCAACCCAAAGGTAGGGCTCAGCAGCTGGGCTGTATCCCCATCACCCCAAAGGCTGGACGTGCCCCCGATGCCGTCCCCAGCAGCTGCGGCCCAGGGCTGTTGGCTGCCTCACTCCCTCACCATCCCCCACTGTTGAAGAGGAGAAATACCACCCAGGAAGGGGGTTAGGCTGTCACCAGTGGCCACTGAGACCTGGCTGGAAGAGAGTCCAGGGGAGCTGGTCGGATTGGGGGTGGGGGGAGGAGGAGACAGAACCAGCCGAGAGCAGCTCCAGGCAGAACCGCAGTCCCACTGGGGCATCTCTGGGCTGAGTCAGAGGAGGAAAGGAGGGTGTGGGTGGGAGTCGGGCAGGCCCGGGGCTTGGAATGGGGAGGAATGTATTCAAGAGATGCAGCCAGAGCCTAAAGGGAATCATCCCAACAACAGCAGCGAAACTATTTCAGCCGCAGCCCAAGAGAAACACACAGGCAGGAGGAAGCCAGCAGGATGGGAGGGGAGGGGATGAGGGAGGGGGATGAGGGGAGG
>NW_016809657.1:627248-635581 GCF_001698545.2 Rhinopithecus bieti
GGGAGGGGAGGGGATGAGGGAGGGGGATGAGGGGAGGGGGATGAGGGGAGGGGAGAGGAGAGGGGTGGTTAGAGGGGTGCAGGAGATGGACAGGCCACTGGGCACTGCCAGGCAGGTCTTGGGCACAGCACATGTGGCCCACAACCAGAAGCGTGGCCTCTCTGGCTCAGGAGCAGAGTATGCCTGACGCCAGGCGAAGGAGGCCCTGGCTGCCCAGGTGGGCCTGGCTGCCTGCAGTCCTGGGGCACTGGCAACCCACAGGAACAGGAGGTGCTTCTGTTCCTCTAGCCTGTCCTCCCCTACAGAGCCTCACCTGTCGGCTTCCGGGGCGGCCTGAGTAGGACAGGCGATCAGCAGCAGGGAGGCCCGGGGAACACGCCAGACTCTGGAAACTGAAAGTGGGAAAGGGACAGTGTGTGCTGGGGCCACCCCCAGCTTGCCCAGGGAGGATGCTTCCCCAGGCTCCGCTGAGCAGAGCTCCTGCGACTCCAAAAAGCCAGCCTGGAGCTGGCAGCCCAGGCGACCAAGGTGCCCACCCATGGGCGTGCTCACCTGCGGCTGATGGCCGCCTCTCCAGCGAGGGGGCTACTGAAGGGTGGTGGTGAGAAGGGGCTGCCAGCCCTCGGGCTGAGGGAGGTTGGGCTAGAGTAGGAGGACCTTAGGGAGGAATGACTCTCAGTGTGTGTCCTCACGGAGCCCTGTGGAGAGAGTGGCCATGTCAGGAAAGGCAGGGCTGCCCCACCAAGGCCGCCCTGCCCTCGGGCCTCACTCTCATGCACCAGTGATCAGGGTGCTGAGGCTCCCAGGGGAGGGCACCAGCTTACCTGAAAGCGAGTCGCCAGCACTTCCAAGGAGCTGTCCCCATTGGTCTGTCCTGGAGACGCAGCCTGAGACCTGAGGAGGCAACAGAGGGAGGTAGTGACACAGGGGCCCTGCACCCAACAATCCCCAAAAGAGGCCAAAACTGTTCCCAGATCTGGTTCTCAACACCAGTAAAAGCTACAGAAAATTTGGACATCAGGTTGTCAACTTTTAACTTTCTCAAACTCAAGACAAACAACTATCATCAATGACCACCATGGTTTCTTCAAAGAAAGGACAGTTGGCCAGGCACAGTGGCCCACGCCTGTCATCCCAACGCTGTGGGAAGCCAAGGCAGGAGGATCCCTCGAGCCCAGGAGTTCAAGACCAGCCTGGGCAACATAGGAAGACCTCGTCACTACTAAAATTTTTTTTTAAGTAGCTGCACATAGTGGAGCATGCCTGTAGTCCCAGCTACTTGGGAGGTTGAGGTGGGGGGATCACTTGAGCCCAGGAGGCGGAGGTTGTAGTGAGCCATGATTGCCCCACTGCACTCCAGCCTGGGCAACACAGCGAGATTCTGTCTCAAAAAACACCAAGGCGAGGCACAGCGGCTCACGCCTATAATCCCAGCACTTTGGGAGGCTGAGGAGGGTGGATCTCTTGAAGTCAGGAGTTCAAGACCAGCCTGGTCAACAAGCTGAAACCCCGTCTATACTTTAAAAAAAAAAAAAAAAAAAAAAAGGTTAGCCAGGCCATAATGACGTATGCCTGTAACCCCAGCTACTTGGGAGGGTGAGGCAGGAGAACTGCCTGTCCCTGGGAGACAGAGGTTACAGTGAGCCAAAATTGTACCACTGCACTCCAACCTGGGCGACAGAGACTCCATCTCAAACAACGACAACAACAAAACCCACTCCCCAAAAAGAAAGGATAGTTTGGTTCTAAAAAGTAGAATGTATATAACTTCATCAGAAAGTTCAAACATTCAATTTTATTAGAGTCCTCACATTATCCTGCCCTCTGGACTTTGTCACTGATGTCGCTCAGCCTCGGGTTTGTAGATTGATATGGGGGAAGATTACTTTTTTTTTTTTTTTTGAGATGGAGTTTCACTCTGTCTCCCAGGCTGGAGTGCAATGGCGCAATCATGACTCACTGCAACCTCTGCCTCCCGGGTTCAAGCAATTCTCCCTGCCTCAGCCTCCCCAAGTAGCTGGGATTATAGGTGTCCGCTGGCACACCTGGCTAATTTTTGTGTTTTTAGTAGAGACGGGGTTTTGCCACATTGGCCAGGCTGGTCTTGAACTCCTGACCTCAGGTGATCTGCCCACCTTGGCCTCCCAAAATGCTGGGATTACAGGTGTGAGCCACCACGCCCGGCCCGATTACTGATTTCATAGAAATAATCCTTTATATTTTAACCCATGGAGAAACTGAAGCCCAGAGAGGGAAAGTGAGCTGCCTCCAGTTCTAGAGGCCATGGTGACTGGGCCAGCTGCGCACCCTGCCCACTGGAGGCCAGGGTGCCTTTGAGAGCGTCACTCCTGATGCCTTCCTCGGGGGTCTCCCCAGCTAAACAAAGGGTAAGACTCACCTGCCTCCTTCCAGACAAGCAGGCCCAGCTCCCCACCAGTGAGAGGGGCTCCCCCCTCCCAGCTCCCTGGGTACCCTCTTCCAAAGAGGAACCCAGCTGGAGCCTTGAGTGGGAGGTAACTGAAGTCAGGGCTAGGGGACAGCCTGCCTCGTCCCATCCTGCCACACATTCCTGGCTGTGAGGCTGCTTCTACTTCTAGAGATGTAGGGCAACAGGACCCTCAGCTTCCTGGGAGAGCCATGGGATCAGAGTGAGGGGAGCGCAGGCTCTGGCTCCAGCCTGGAGCCCTGCTTCCTGCCCCAGGGCTTCTGATGCTAGAGAGGCCACCTGGGAGGGTAGGAGGCCGGAGATGTGAGGGGCACGTCAGCAAAAGTTAAGAGACTGGGCCAGGCGCGGTGGCTCATACCTGTAATCCCAGCACTTTGGGAGGCCGAGGCGGGTGGATCACGAGGTCAGGAGATCGAGACCATCCTGGCCAACGTGGTGAAACCCCATCTCTACTAAAAATACAAAAATTAGCTGGGTGTGGTGACACGTGCCTGTAGTCCCAGGTACTCGGGAGGCTGAGTCAGGAGAAACGCTTGAACTCAGGAGGCAGAGGTGGCAGTGAGCCGAGATCACGCCTCTGCACTCCAGCCTGGCAACAAGATTCTGTCTCAAAAAAAAAAAAAAAAAAAGTTAAAAGACTGGAGTCTGGGCTTGTCTGGTGCAGAACCAGAGGCCTGACTTACAGCCCAGGCCTACCTACCTCCCCGGAGCCCTGAACCCTCCAGAGAACCCCAGAGGAAGAGACGGTGTCACCTCATTCCCAGAAACCATGAGGTGCTCTCTACCCTCCTTCTCGGGGTCCCACTGCTGCAAACACCCAGGGACCTGAGCGACATGAAGGGAGTCAGCTTCTGCCACACCGCAGGGCAGGGCAGTTGGAGAAGGAGGGGCTTGGTAGGGCTGAAGAGAGCAGGACAATGTGGGGGTCAGGACGCAAGAGGTGTCTGACTCATGTTCCAGGCCTGTGTAGAGGGCTCTCCTGACTTGGGAATCTCCTGGCATTCCTGATCTGTGACTCACTGTGAAGCCCCACCCCAGGGAGCCACCTGCTCCCCCTATAGCTTGGCCTCCAGGCCCCACCCTGGCCCCACCTTGGCTTATAGGCTCAAAAGCCTAGGAGTAAGGCCCAGGATGGGAAATCCAACTTCACCAGCAGGGCCCAGAGCCATGATGGGGAGGAACAGACAGGCTCTGAGGAATGAGCCCCCTAAGTCCTCACTTCCAGCTGGGAACTAAACAAAGGCCATACTCTGTTGGAGGCAGGAGTCCTGGGGACCAGCCTCGGGCATACCTAGCCCAGAAGTTTCCCCTCTTCAACCCACTTCATGCCCACGCCCTGTGCCCTGCACACTCTTGGGAACCAGTCAAACCCGGGCTTCCAGGTGGCTGGTGCCAGCTCGCCCTGCCCAGCCTGTGACTGCACGCCCAGCCTGGCGCCCACCTTTACCCAACCAGGCACGGGAACACCCCTCAGCCCACCCTGCTGCAGGAAGCAGAGCCCAGGACCTTCTCACCGAGGTGCAGAGAGGGCCCAAGAAGGCCGCTTTAGGGCTGAGCTCTAGGCCATGGGCAGGAGCAACGGCTGCTCCGTGGGGTGGCGGGGGGAAGGGGAATGCCACAGGCTCTGCAGAGCTGGAGGCCCTACCGGTCCAGCTGCAGCCGCAGAGGCGAGGGGCTCTGGCGGATCTTGCTCTGGGCCTCCACATGCAGCATGCCCTCCGCGCTTTCCCCGTTGATGGCTACAATTATGTCTCCAGGCCGGAGGTCAGCGTCCTTGGCTTTGCCCCGCTCAGCCACCTGTAGGCATGAGAAGCTGGCATGCTCAGACCATGGCCCACCTGGGGAAGGGACTTCCCACTCTGCTACCCAAGAAACACAGAGGCTGGCTTGACCCAGGCCTGCCTGCACCCTCCTGCACGTCCCTCTGCCTGCTCATGACACCCAACTGATCAGCTGTCCCCCCACATTGGCATTCTAATGAGCCTCCCAAAGAAGGTGCAGTGGCAGAATTTCAGGAACTGTGCTTGGAAATACTTTTGGATAGAGAGCCTTGCCCGTGCAAATCACACCTTGCAGGTGACTGCCTGCACAGCCCTCCTGCGAATGCTCCCAGCCCGGCCCGGGTCAAGAGGAGACTGCCAAGAACTCTGGGGCTCTTGTTCTAGTAACCACCAAAATGGCTGCCTGCAGGTGTGGGGATGGCAACTGGGGAGGCAAGAGCAGGCCCTGTCCTCGGCCCAGTTCTTTTTCACTCCCAAGGTCTGTTCCTGAAGTGGCCACCACATCCCCGTGGCAAAGGGCCACGGCTCCCTTGCAGCCAGCACACCAGGCAGCAGCAGGTCCCTGGCTCCAAAACAGAAAAAGCAAGCCTTCTGTGCAGAGTGGGGTGAACAAGGCTGACCTCACTTCTGGCAGGACCCCCTCACCTCTTGGAGCCACCATCCTTACCTTGGTCACCATGATGGGCGTGTGGAAATCCCTGCCCCCTGTGATACGGAAGCCCCAGGGCGCCGGCCCGGCCACATCCACTGTGAGCACCATACCTGAGGAAGACAGGACCAGGAGGTGAAGTCCGCGCCCCCACCCGGCTCTGGGGGTACTGTAAGGCAGCAGGAGAGGGGCCAAAGGGAGAAGGAGAGGGCACGACAGCTCCTGGAGCAGTTACTCAGGGTCTTTGGGGTGGGTAGAGGAAGTGGTTAACTCCCTCCCTCACCCCTGTTTCACTTCCCCCCACCCTGGGAAGCCATGCCTCTGTGTTCTCCCTTCCTTAGGCTTCAGCCCAGGGAGCGACTCCCAGGAGGGGGCGGCCCAGGCTGCCAGGTGGGGGGCTTATTGGAGCATGGGGGGCAGGGGCTGGCAAGTGGAGGAGAAGCCAGCACCGCCTCTATCTCCCCTCCTCCACCATCAGGGCTCAGTCCCACTAGCCCTTGCTTCCTGTCCCCAAAACCCACAGCACACGGTACTTCCTCTCCACTCTTGGGGAGGGCTGGTGAGTGGCCTAGGGAGAGGAGGGCTCAGGAAGCGGGAGGAACAGGCTGGCACCAGTACAGACTGGAAGTCACTGGCCAGGTGAGGGGCTGGTGGGGTGAGGCTGGGTCTTCACATGGGCCTCCTAGCTGCCCACCTCGTTCTTGGCAAAGTGGCTCACACGGGCAAGACCAGGCTCCCCACCTCCCCCAGGGGCCTGCTGCCAGGGCAAGGAGGCCAGGGTTCATCTGTCAAACTGGGCACACCCACCCTAGATTCCTGATGCTGCCCAACAGACAGCGGTGGTGACAGGCCTCCCATCCACAGCCCCTGTGCTGGGCAAGGAAGTGCCCCTGCAGACAGACCCTTGTGGGATTTCCTGAGCCTCTAGCTCTGGAACCAGGAGCCAACCCAGGCAGGAAGCCGCGGTACCCGGCTGGGCACCACCCTGCCCAGCACCCATCCTGGGGCTGCCCAGGGGACGCAAGCGCTGCGAGAATCTATCAAGAGCACCAGCGGTCTGTCCGCTCCATCCCCCGGCTGCCTTCCCCTTGGGCCCAGGCCTGGCCTTTGTACCCCGCACCGCCACCACCCCAGTCCTCGAGGCCGGCTCTGGCGACTCGGCGGCCGCCCTGAGACTCCCAGACCTTTGAGCCGGTCAGTGGACTCCGCGCTGCGGGCGCCGCGGGGAGGTGCCCAGCTGGATGGCCCGGCTCTCCCAGTTCTGGTGCCTCTTTCGCTCTGAGGGCAAAGTACCCTGCGGGCCGGGGGCTGGAGGAGGAGCGCGCCGGCCGGGGAGAGTGCAACCCGCTGGGGCGCCCCCGCCGATGCGAAGCTGCAAGGAGCCGGGCCGGGGACGAGGCCAGGGTCCCGCGCCGAGAGGGGCGCGGAGAGGAACCGGGCGCCGGGGATGGCGGGCCGCGCGGAGGGGCGCAGGTGGGCACGCTCACCTGGCTGCCGCTCACCTGTCGGGCTGAGCGCCCAGGCCCGGGAGGGAGAGAGGGCGAGGAGACGCCGCAGCTCCCGCTGCCGTCTGCCCGACTCTGGGGAGAGCCCGCCCGGGGCTCCGGGACCTGCCTCCGCCCATGTGATCCCGGGGCCGCCCCTGCCGCCGCCCCTGGCCCGGGAAGCCGCCGCCTCCGCGCGGCGAGCCCAGGCGCTGCCACCTGGCCCGAGCCCGCCGGGGGGATGGGGCAGGCTGTCCCCAGGGCCCCCTGCAGGCTGCAGCCGTCCAGCCGGTGGCGCCCGCATCCTCCCCGGAGCGCCCGTACGCCCCCGACCGCCCGGGGCACAGCGGAGCCGGTCCAGTGACGGCCCCGCGCCCCAGTTCGCAGACGGCCGAGGGGGCAGCCCCATAAAGCTTTCCCACGCCGGCCGCGCTCTCCCGCTCCGCATCCCCAAGTCCTGGGCAGGGTGGGCTGCCTGGGTGCGTCTGCGGTCCATCTGGCTCCTCCACCTACTCCAGGCTCGGAAGCTGGCGCAGATGCGGCCTTGACACACACAAATCCCAAACCAAGGCCACCCTCCTCCCGCCAACTCCCTTCCTGAGCGCTGGTTTCTCGCCAGCGCAGAACTTCTCTGCCTGGAACTTCTCTGCCTGGAAAGGGGACCCGCAGGGGCCCTAGGAGATGGAGAGAGAGCCTCCTGGCTGGGGGTTCACTGGACACCCCCACCCCTAGGCTGGTACCTTCCCGTTCCCGTGGGCCCTCACCTCACCCTCTCTGCAGGCCTTCACCCCGCTTCCTGCCCCCTTCCCCGTCCTCTTTCAAGCATCTGGAGCTCAGGCTGTAAGGATGAGGAGAGGGCAGCCAAGGAGGGGACCCAGGTGCCAACTTAGGGAGGAGGAGCTGTACCTGACAACCCTCTCCCCGGGGACCTCAGGGCCACAGAGCCGCCTCTCCTTGGGTCTCCACTTAGCCTCTGGCTGCCAAGCTGCTGTGTTTTCAGGGGATCACACCTGTGGGCGCAGCTGTGCCTCGCCTGCCTCAGGTGTGAGTCATTCCCTCCACGCTCGCTCTGTGAAGAGTGGCCTCCCCACGCCCCTCACCTGCCCGTGCCCTCTTCTCAGCCTCCCTGCGTTCACAGTTCAGCCTCTCTCCTCCCACAGCCTCTGTCCTGGGTGTGCAAACTCCTCTCCCATTGGCTGGTTTCCAGCCTCCTGGCATGACCACCTGGACTGATTGCACCTGTTCTACCTCCCTGACTAGACTGGAAGCCTCTTGAGGGAAGAGGCAACTACAGGCAGGGTGAGCACAGCCCCGGGGGCACACACGAGCCCCCAAGTGCACAGCTGTGTCTCACTGGCTGTGTGACCTTCAGCAACTTCCTCAGCTCCTCCAGGCCTCAGTTTCCCCATGTGGAAAATGGGGATAATGTGCCGCTTACCCTCCTGTTGTAAAAATTGCTTGGCCATGGGCAAAAGCCAACGATGGCACAGAGGTGTCAAACAGAGTCCCTGCCTCAAATGGGGAGGGGACTCCTGGGAAGGGACCCAAAGGAAGGGAAATTCATCCATTCAGTTCTTCCATGCAATCATTCCAACAGCATTCATTCAGTGAGTACTGAGCACCAGTGAGTACTGAGCACCAGGCACTGTGCTTGCCTCTGGGAATGGAGAGTGAACCAAAAAAAAGCCAATCATTTCCTCAGAGAGCCCCTCCTGCATGCCTTGGACAGACTCTACAAACAGCACCAGGTTCATCTGGCAGGGCTTTCTGATGGGTCGGTTGTGAATTCACAAAACCCACCACAAAGACAAGTCAGCGGATGCAGGCAGGGCACAACTCTGGCACAGAAGGGACACGTCCTGCTTGTAGCCTCTCTGTGGCCCTGGGTAAGCCATGTCACCGCCCTCCCCTCTCATGAGTGAGCCATCCCCAGCAGCCTCTGATCCTCCCTTCACCACCCCGCTCCCTCCCCC
>NW_016809657.1:635982-708899 GCF_001698545.2 Rhinopithecus bieti
CCCCCCCCCACCCCCCGCCCCACTCAGGCCAGGTCGAGGCACAGAAGCATCTTTTAGGCAGGACTGTGGTGCAGACAGCCAGGGTCGGAGGGTTTGTTAGCTGCGGGAGGTGCCAGCGCTCCATCAAAGAGAGGGCGTGGAGTTGGTCTCTGTCCCAGGGAGAGGAGGCCTAAGCCCTGATATGTTTTATGAGGGCATCAGGGAGTTCATGAAAAAAGAGCTGGGATGGGGGAACGGCAACCTGGCCAGTGGGTTCTGAAGAATGGTCGTTTCCAGGCCAGGATGGGCTGGACCTGCCCATTTAGAACCAGACCAGGGTGAGGATGGAGGTGGATGGAGGACTCATTCTTCCAGCCGCTGTTTAACCCCTGCTGGGTCAGGCCGCACCCAGGTTCAAGAAACCAGCCAGGGCTAGGCCACTGCCCTGTCAACCATGAGCCCCTCCCCTCTGTCCTGACAGAACTGGGCACCACCACCTTTCACTCCAGCCACCACCTCTTCACACCTGCCTTAGGTGACAGGCCTAGAAGACAGGATTGCCAGGAAGAACATAAAAGCGGCCCAACCCTGGGCCGCCCTAGAGAAGTCCCTGACCTCACACATGGCCTTCCTTCTCCAAGGGCCCCTGGGCGAGGGCTGCCTGGGCATTTGGTAGATTTCAGGAAGTGAGGTGGACCTGACTTCAGCATTGAATAATTACGTGACCTAGAAAGCTTAATTTCTCAGAGCCTGGGTCTCTCCCTCTGTAAAATGGAATCATAACCTGCCATGGTGAGGCTCAAGTTAGGTAACACAGAGAGGCCCTGGTGCCCTGCTCACCTCTCAGCAGCAGCTGAGACATGGAGCTGCCTTTCTTGGCAGAATGGCTGGAGTCTGCCTGGACTATGCCACCACTGTCATCCCACAGGGACCCGCAAGCTCCAGGACTATAAAACCTTGTTGAAGGTCGGGCGCAGTGGCTCACGCATGTAATCCCACCACTTTGGGAGGCCGAGGTGGGTGGATCACCCAATGTCAGGAGTTCAAGACCAGCCTGCCCAACGTGGTGAAACCCTGTCTCTACTAAAACTACAAAAATGAGCTGGGCATGGTGCTGCAACCCTGTAATCCTAGCTACTCAGGAGGCTGAGGTGGGAAAATTGCTTGAAACCGGGAGGCAGAGGCTGCAGTGAGCCGAGATTGGGCCACTGCACTCCAGCCCGGGGGAAAGAAAGAGACCCCATCTCACAAAAAAAAAAAAAAAAAAAAACCCTTGTTCAAGAGCAGTTTTGGCTGGCTGTGCCTCACCACTCCCAGCTTCCCACAAAGGACTGCTCAAACGCCTGAGCCCGAAGAGGAGAATAAACACACATACAAGGACTTCGGTGTGGAAATGGAGCACACAGAAGGAAAACAGCAGAACAGTTAGAAATGTCATCTAGCCCAGCAACCCCACGGTGGCAGCTCCACAATCAAAACAGTCTGCAAACAAGGCCACATTCAGTCCCCCATCTCTGATGTCTCCCTGCTACCAGGGCCTGGCACTGTTCATTCTCCCAGCACTTCTTGCCACACAGCTGCCCAATTGTGGGGGCTATCCCAGCCTGCCTGACACCCAAGGGCAGAGATCTTTGGAGGCAATAACGGTGTTTTTCCATCCTTCCCTTACACACACACCTGTCCCACCTGTCTCCCAGCACAGCCCCCAGCAGAAGGAATTCCCATCTTCCCAGACAGAAGAAGGCATCTCCTACCCCAAGGAAAAGGCCTCAGAGACAAAGTCCCTTGTGTCCAGGTTTATTTTACATTCTCTTCCAGAGGGGACGTGGGGCTGGGGGAGAGCCAGCAGGCAGGTGGGCAGCACACAGCAGTCTCCCTGGGGAACATTTGAGCCAGGCTAGTGGTGCCCGGCCCCACAGTGCGGGGTGATATTCCAGGGCCAGGCCCAGGACTTGGCAGCCCCTGGGAAGAGGTAGCCTTGGGGCCAGAGCTCTTGCCAGGCCTGGATCGCTAAGAAGGTGCTGCTGTCCCCCGCCTTGCTCCGGCCCCCCATGCCCAGCTGGAGGCCAGAAGGCAAAGTGGGCAGCCAGCAAGCTGGGGTGGTGGGAGGAACCCCAGCAGGCGGGGGCGGCCTTTGGTCTCTAGGAGGCTAGGAAGCTGGTCCTGGTTAGAGGAACCCCCTGGGGGCAAAGCAGAGCGCTGGTCCCTGTTAGAGAAAACGCTGGAGCAGGATGGGGGTGGGGTACTTGGGGTCTGGTCTCAATAAGGCCTGGAAATGGTCTCCACTTCAAAGCGGACCTCTGTATTTGGGGAGTGGGGTGGGGAGGAAATGAAAGGGCTGTGGGAGGAATGTCTGTGAGTCGTGGGTGGGAATCAGTCCAGGGGGCTTCGAGGGGGGTCCAAGGGAAAGGCTGCGGGGGTCGTCTGCAGATGCCGGGAGTTCAGGTCCTGGGGAAGGAGGATGTGGCCAGGGGTCATGTCCCTCCCACGAGTGCCACCGCTCCCCACCCCATCCTGGCTGGCTCCAAGTTGCCATGGAGACCACTCACACCGGGGCAACGTAATTTCCAGGGAATGTTCCGAATTTCTGGGTCCTCCGGGAGACACCTGAAAGAGGAAAGGCAGGAAGAGCGTTCCCCACTCCCTTCTTCAACAGGGATGCAAGGGTGAGGGCCTGCCCCCTGCCGGCAGTGCCCAGAACTGTAGGGGAGTTCTGTAGGGGAGCCCAGGGAGGGAGTTGGATTTGCTCTCCTCCTTCCTGCCCCCTAGCGGCAGAAGCTTAGATGGGCAAAGCTACACTTCCCACACTTAACAACCAAAGAATCTGAGCAATCAACAAAGGCGCATCACACTGTACACAGCGCGCAGTCACTCCCCACCTCCTCCGCAAAGTGGGGACGCAGGAGGAGGAACCACAGAACTGAAATCGGGAGAAACATCCCTGGTCTAATATGGCACCCTCACTTAGAGATGGGTGGGAAGGCCTAAGAGAAGGCTGAATGAATTGCCTGAGAGTATCCCGATGCTTAGGAGCAAGCTTGGGATACAGATCCAAGCCTCTGGTCTACAGCCCCACAGAAACTCGTGTCTTGAAGAGGAGGAGGGGGAACCCCAGTGGGCAAAGCATCTGGGGGGCCTGGCACCCGATGCTTCCCCAAAGCCAGCACTTCTGTTGGCTGCCTTCCTTCATGCCCTGAAGAGAGTGACGCCCTGGAGGAAACTGGCACCAGCCCAGGGTCACCAATGGAGTCACTGTGGACCCAGGCCAGGGTTGCTGACCTTCGGAGCCCTGCACCTTTCCCCTGCACACCCCTGCCTCTGGAGCAGCACTTGGGGAGAGTTCCTGGTGGAAAGGCCCAGAGCTCACACCTGTGTATCCCCACACCCCCCAGCTGGTTCTTCCAGCCTGCGAGGAAGAGGGAATGGAGAAATATAGAAATACAGAAATGTAATAAATATTATTCTATTCCTACATATAGAAAAATAGGAATATAAACTCAAATGAACGTCACTCCTGACCTTGGGTGAATGGATGATCCTGAGCCTCCCCTTCCAGGCTGACACCCTGACTTCCTTGGGGGCAGCCCATGCTCGTCCCACCCCCACCCTCATCCTCTGCCCTGTGTACCTCCCTTTCCTCTCCGCCTCCCAAAATCCTTCCCCTGCCCTTCCAGGCCCAGCTCCCTCATTTCCTTTAGGAAGCCTTCCCTGACCTGTGCTAACTAAAATCGTCACCACTAGCCACGTGTGGCTGTTGGGCACTTGAGATTGGCCCATGCAACTGAGGAACTGGATTTTTAGTTTATTTCATTTGAGCTACATTTCAACAGCTGCATGCAGCTGGTGGCTGCCATACCAGAGAGGGCACAGGTCTCACCCATTCCTCTCAAAGCACTTGTGGCTCATAACACAAAAGTGGTACTTTTTCTTCTTGTCTGCATAGATTTGCAAAACTTTATTAGTAGTTGTAAAAAAAAATTCCAAAGCAAAAGTATATCGAGTAAATTTGAATACATCTCTAAGCACGCCTCCCTCCCCCACCAGAAGGTAGGGGCCATTCACAGGGTAGTGCTTAAGGTCCTGGGTGGGTCAGGAGACTGGCTGGCAGCTGTACAGGAATCAGATCAGGAAGGGTGGGCTGCCAGGTCAAGGGGCTGCCCAAGCAGCCCCCCAACCCCTCAGGCCTCAAAACCTGCTTGGGGAGGGGCAGGGGGCTTCTGGCCACTCTCTTCTCTCTGGGGACGGCCCATCCTCTGAAGATGAGACCTGCACAGGGCCAGCCCACTCTGGGGAAAGAGGCCATGTGAAGCCTGGTAGGTTCGTCACCTTGATTCAGGCCAAGGCCAACCTGAGGCTTCCTGCATTTGTCCTTGGTCAGAGCTGCCCTTGGGCCAGCCCTGAGGGGCTGGGACCTTGCTCCACTCCCTTTTCCTCCCAGGCTGGAGGAGCCAGCTAGGGGTTGGAGGATACACAAGTGTCAGTCCTGGTCCTTTCCACCAGGTCCTTTCCCCGAGGGCTGCTCCAGAGGCAGGGGTGTGCAGGAGGAAGGGGCAGGGCTCTGGAGGTCGAGAACCCTGGCCTGGGTCCCCAGTGACTCCATCGGTGACCTTGGACTGGTGCCAGTTTCCTCCTGGGCCTCGGCCTCTTCAGGGCATGAAGGAAGGCAGCCAACAGAAGTGCTGGCTTTGGGGAAGCATCGGGTGCCAAGCCCTCCCCAGTAGCCCGGTCGGAAGCTGAGTGGGGGGTGGTGGGCCATGCATCTTTGCTGAAGTAGCACTGGCAGGCAGCAGCAGCCTACCCACATCCCCTGGGGCCCTGAGATGCCTCCTCCCGGCCTGCCCACGTACCCACAAACCAGCCATCATCACACTGCTGCATGACATCCACCCTGTCCCCCTCGCGCAGCTCCAGCTCGTCTTCGTTCCGGGGCCTGTACTGGTACATCGCCCGGTACCTACGAGAAGCATCATCATGGCAACCGGAGAACGGGCCCAGAGGCTCTAACCCAAGTGTTGCCACTTCCTGTGAATGCCCCAGGGTCCCTTCACGCTCTCACTAGCCCCTGCCCCAGCTCCTCGGAGCGACTCTGCCTGTGCTCAGTGCAGTCTTTCCCAGGACTCCCTTCTGCCCTCTGGGCCCTAAGCCACTGAACCCTCGCCTCCTCTGAGCACCTGGTGCCTTCCTGTCCATTCTACTGGTTCCACACTTCAATTATACATGCACTGACCTCAGGGCTAGAAACCCAATGAGGAGACCAAGGTTACAAGACCACGTAGCTGCCAGGAGGGATTGGGAACATCACAGATCAGCGCCTCCTCCCTGCACCAAATCACCATAAGCTCTTCGAGGACAAGGGCTACCTGGTACAAGTTTCCCAAATCCACAGGTGGGGACTTGGGGGAGGGTGGAATATGGGGCACTGCCTGCCAGTGGCCCCTCCCCACGTCTGATCAAGCCCTCAGATGGTACTCACGGGGTCCAGTGTATCTGAGAGGCGTTAGGAGAAGAGGTCCCCAGGTCTAGGGGATGGCTGGGACCTCGAGGGTGGGACAGAGCTGGACCAGGGGTGCCAAGATTCTGAGGATTGACAGGAGGAAAGGGATGTCAGAGGCAGGAAGATGATGGATGAACCAAGAACACCGAGGAGCCTGGGCTGGCTTTGGGATTCCATCTAGAGCTCCCTGGGCTAGAGCTCGGTAAGCTGAGGTTCCCCAGGCCAGGGTGGGGCTGCCATACTAGCTTCTGCCCTATCACCCCACTTGTCTGTCCCAGGGCTGTCTGGGACGAATTCCCAAGTGTGGACAAGTCACGGGGTGGGGATGGGGTGGGGAGCAATTCGGCTCTCTGGTGGAGGCAGGCTACCTCACCTGGGTCTGGGGTCTAGGCTCCTGGGTGGAGAAGGATAAGCCAGTGCGGCGGGGGGAGGTCTGCCCTCCCCAGTCGGTGGGGTCAGCTGGGCTGCGCGGGGCTGAGGGGGAGCTGGGGTGATGGGCTGAACGGGCGGCAGTGGTCAGGCGGGGAGATGCGGGGAGCTGGGGGCCGTCGTCACAGAGCCGGAGCCGGGGTTCACGAGACACCTGCACGTAGCTGGCGGGGAATATGCCCTGGCGCCCCGTGCCCGTGATGCGCCCCTCGTACCAGTTCTCATTCACCTTGCGGATCAGGCAGATGTGCTCTCCCTGAGGGGGGAAAGTCAGTGTCTGTGGGGCTTTCCTGGTGCCATGCACCCACGGGTGCCTTATCTGGGATGCATAGCAAGGTCCCTCCCCAGAGCTCCAATCACAGGTGAGCCCGTGGCTAATAATGCAGATCCAAACCCAGCTCCGCCAGGTCAAGCTGTGTGGCCTCAGGCAGGCTGCTCTGTCTCTCTGAGCCTTGTTTTCTCCTCCGTTAAGTGAAAATAACCATACTGTCACTATGAGGTGTGAACGAGATCAACAGTCCACTCCTTAGGCACACAGGACAGGTGCTACCACTACTGCCCTGCCGGGTCCTGTTCCTGCCTCACGCTGGGGGATCCTGTCATAGGTGTGTCAAAAACACACTCCCCAGGACAGGCAGGGAGTCCTCAAGGCCACAGGCTGGCTGACATTAGGTAGAACCACTCCCTGGGAGGGTGGCCTCCAGCCCTTGCCTTCCCCTGCTCTCTCCTGCCCCCACCTCTCTCCATCCAGCCACCTTCTTCCCCCTCTGTCCCTGGGGCCAGCTCTTTTGGGTAGCATTCACTATGGTCTGTCTTTGGCTGATTTTGGAAGCATAGTCGCTGCTCCCCAAATCAACCAAAGGCAGACCACTTCTCTGCTTTCCAGAACAGCGTTTTTCAAACTTGTTTCACCACACTCCACAGTTAAAAACATTTTAATAACAGCCCAGAATACATACATATGTGCGTACACAGAACTGCCTACAGTAGGATAAAGTGCTCTTTCTGCCGTGACGCACGCTAACGTTTCTGTCTATACCTTTAAAAATGCTGTGGCCGGGCGCGGTGGCTCAAGCCTGTAATCCCAGCACTTTGGGAGGCCCCCGAGACGCGCGCGGATCACGAGGTCAGGAGAACGAGACCATCCTGGCAAATGCGGTGAAAACCGCTCTATACTCAAAAAGATAAAAAAAACTAGCCGGGCGACCGTGGTGGGCACCTGGTAGTACCCAGCTACATCGGGAGGCCCTGAGAGCAGGAGAAATGCGACGTAAAACCCCGGGAGGCGGAAGCTTGCATGAGCTGAGACACCCGGCACATGCCTCCAGCCTGGGCGGCCCAGAGCAAGACTCCGTCTCGGAAAAAATAAATAATAAATAATAAATAAAATACAAAAAAAAAATAAAAAATAAAAATGCTGATATGCTCCCCTGCAACCTGCAGTTTAAAATATATATAACTCTAGAAGTTTACGATGATCTTTTAAAAATGGACCAAAATTACTTGGGAGACTGGGATAGGGGCAGGGGCAGGAGGATCGCCTGAGCCCAGGAGTTCAAGGCCAGCCCAGGCAACACAGTGAGACTCTGTCTCAATAAAAATGCAGAAGAAGAAAAAAAAAGACTACACTAAAGGAAGCATAATGAAAGAGACTGGGGAAAATTTTGAAATCCTGGGTGAAGCTAGGTACATCGGACTCTTTTTTTAAAAAGTGTTTTTAGGCCAGATGCAGTGGCTCATGCCTGTAATCCCAACACTTTAGGAGGCCAAGGTGGGTGAATTATGAGGTCAAGAGATTGAGACCATCCTGGCCAACATGGTGAAACCCCATCTCTACTAAAAATACAAAAATTAGCCGGGCATGGTGGCGGGCGCCTGTAGTCCCAGCTACTCTGGAGGCTGAGGTGGGAGAATTGCTTGAACCCGGGAGGCGGAGGTTGTAGTGAGCCGAGATGGCGCCACTGCACTCCAGCCTGGCGACAGAGGGAGACTCTGTCTCAGAAAGACAAAAAAAGTGTTTTTAGTGCACATATTTACCTACATCTTCGCCTGCCCGGACCCACCCCACCATCTCCTGCCTGGCCCACCTTGCGGAAGGACAGCTCCACCTCCAGGTCCCCCTTGAAGGTGTACTGGGCCACAGCCTCTCCATACTCCAGCACCTGGTAGGTCGGGGGCTTGATGGGCTTGGGGATCTCATCTGCAGGCAGCACCTGCATGAAGAAAGGTCATGCGAAAGATTTGGCCTGGGCATCAACATAGCACAGACTGGGGGTTCCTGTGAGACAGCAAAGAGAAGGTGGGCCTGCCCCTAGGCAGAGAAAAGATATAAACGCCAGAAACAAGCCCTGAGGGCAGCCAGGGGTGAGTGCAGCCAAGGGCAGCTGGAGGATGGGGAGGAGTCTGGGAAGGCTCCCTGGAAGAAAAATTTTCCATAGGGGTATGTGGAGTGGGCATTACTGAATGAAAAAGTCCAAGAGAAAAGATGGAAGCCAGTCCGATTAGAGAGTTTCAGTTGGACCACAGAAGAAAATGAGGCATTCCAAGCAGCAGGGAGAACTTGGGGAACTGTTCCAAAACTGAGGATTCATCCTCTTCTCACTGCCAAGAACCGGGTATCACTGGGTTCCAGTGTCTTGGTTCCTCCTCCCCATCTACCCCAGCAGGAGCCCAGAATCCTCATGTCTTCTTTGCTTCACTCTGCCCATAAAAATCAAGCAGCCAATCAACTATTTCACACAAAGACAGAAATGACTGGTGGAGTGAAATACTGTATATACTTTGTGAAATTTCAGGACCAAGTGCATTATTGGGCAGGCAAGGGAGGCCTAATGATATCTATCAAATCAAGAGCCTGAATTAAACAACAACCCAACCCATGGGTCAAAAAGGAAGTCACAAAGGAGATGAGAAAACAGTCAGAGTTGACCAAAAATTAACATGTGTGAGATGCAGCTAAAGCAGCATTCTGAGGGAAATGTACAGCATTGACGTTCTTACATTGGGGAAAAATAAGTTTCAAATGAATAGTCTAAACTTTTACCCTAAGAAACTTAGAAAAAGGACAAATTAAACCTAAAGCAAGCAAAATAAGGAAATAATAAAGAAGCAGAAATCAATGAAATTGAAAACAAAACAAGACAAAACATCAATAAAATCCATAGATCAAGTAAATTAATAAAGCTCTAGCCAGAATAAGAGAAGACACAAATTGCCAACATCAGGAATGAAAGAGAACATACCGGCCAGGCACGGTGGCTCACGCCTGTAATCCCAGCACTTTGGGAGGCTGAGGTGGGTGTAACACCTGATGTCAGGAGTTCGAGACCAGCCTGGCCAACATATAGTGAAACCTCATCTCTACTAAAAAAAAATTACAAAAATTATCTGGGCGTGGTGGTGCACGCCTGTAGTCCCAGCTACTTGGGAAGCTGAGGCAGGAGAATCACTCGAACCCGGGAAGTGGAGGTTGCAGTGCACCAAGATCCCACCACTGCACTCCAGCCTGGGCAAGAGCAAGACTCCATCTCTCAAAAAAAACAAAAAACAAAAAAACAAAAAACGAAAGAAAGAGAAGACATCACTACATATTTTACTGACATTAAAATGATAGTAAGAGACTATAATGGACATCTTTATGCCAGTAATTTGGATAACTTGACATATCTTAAAAGTCACCTATTGCCCTTTATCTGTCAAGCCCAGAACCTGTCTCTGGAATCAAAAGACCTGGATTCAGATTCTAGATCTTTTACCTAATAACTTGTCACTGAACCTTGGCATCTCCATCTGTAAAACAGAGAGAAACTTTCACTCTCTGGGCAGTGAGAGGAACCAGGGCAGTAATACACCTGAAAGAGGTTATGTGTGTATATGTGATTTATAAACTGTTGCATACTTCCCACTCTTGCTAGTTGCCATTAGGATGATTCCCAAAGATAGCTTTAGAAAGATGGATCTGAATGGTGAAAGTCTGGGACACAGAGGGTTTAGGAGCTGGCTGCTGGGTCCTCCCCTTGGCTGGGCTCCACCCTCATTTAGCAAACATTTCCTGGGGTCATGAAGAGCATTGGGCCAGGCCCTGTGGGGGCCAAGGACAATCCTGAGACATGGCCCAGCCCCTCACAGTTTTTTGCCTTAGGAAACCCAAGGTTTGCACTAAGTCTCTCCCAACCCCTTCTTGCTCTTGTCCCTCCTGCTCACCTCCACATAATTAGCAGGGAAGATGCCTAGGCGGCCATGGTGCTCTCCCTCCAGCCAGTTCTTGTCCACCTCCTTGTGGATGTAGACAATGTCACCCTTCTGCAGAGTCAGCTCCCTGCAGGTGAGGACCGCATGGTAAGCTGACGCCCTCCCAAGCCTCCTTCCCTTCAGACCCTTCCCAGTACACCTTATTCCTCTCACCGCTTAGGGATGCCCACTGCAGCCCAGTCCCCCTCCCCATCCCGCTCTGGGATGGCAGAGACTGCCTTGGGTGGAAGCGGAGAGGGAGGAGGGCACTTACTTGGGGGACTGCGCCTGGAAGTCAAACTTGAGCCTGGCGGCCTTCCTCTAGGCAGGGGAGAGGACAGAGTGGGCTACCTCAGTTGGGCGGGTGGCAGATCCAGGATGGTAGCCTTGGGACCACTCCAGGTCCCCCACACCCTGGTCCCATCCTTACCTTCTTCTCTTCCCTCCTGGCTGGGCTGATCCCTCCGTCAGAGGCACTAGGGTCTGTGGAGAAGCACAACCTCAGTTTGGGGAGGCCAACGCGGTGGATGGGGTTGGAATGGGGCTGCACCCCCACCTAGGGCAGGCACTGGCAGAAGCAAGGGGCTCTATGACCTGCCACCCCTGGGGCACCAGCATGCCTGCTGGGTGGGCATCTCCGTAAGAAACAGAGCAGGGCTGGGTCCTTACCTCGGGTTGAGGAAGGGTAGACAAAGTCCCTCCGACCTAGAAAGGGGCTTCCTCCATCAGCCATTCTGCGGGGGCTCAGGGACCGGGCGGAACCCAGGTAAGGTGCATTCGGGGAGCTGGAGCTCCAGGCTGAGGCCGGGCTGCACGGGGCACAGAGGCTGAGCCTCCAGCCTGGCGCTCCGTGCCCCACCTTGGTCACCCCTAGACCGCTCCGACCCCCATTGCCCCCATCCCTGCCGCCTCCTCCCAAGGCGTCTCCCGGGTCCTGGGCTCTCCACAGGATGTCCTACTTTCCGAGTCGCTGCGCCGGGAAGGGTGAGGCCCGGCAGGGCCCAGCGGGAGTGCCTGGGCGGTGGCGGGGCCGCCCCAACCGCGCTGCGTCCCCAGCGGCCGCGACCCTCGCCCTCCGCTCGGGGTTAGCTGCCCTCGGTGGCGCGGGAACGGCGTCCCGCAGAGAGTGGCGCTGCGGTCCCTCCCGGACACTGGGCTCTGCGGTTCCCTCCTCCCCCGACTGGGCCCCGCGATCGCCCCCGTCCGCCCCGCCCGGCCGCGCCACGTTCCCTCCCGCCGGGCCCGGGACAGCCCCCTTCCTCCTCCCGCGTCTCCCACTCACCCGGCCGGGGGCCGCTGCTCCGGGGCCCGCCGGGGCGCAGGCGAGCTCTGTGCGGGGAGACGGCGCAATCAGGGCCCGCGACCCCGGGACCCAGCGGCAGTCGAGGCCGCCGCCTCCGGAAAAGTTCGCGGCTCGGGAGGGGAGGAGAGCGGGCGGGACGCGGGGTCCTAGAGGCGCCCGCGCGGCCGATCCGGGAGCGGGGCGGGAACTGGGGAAGGGGCGGGGGTCCCCGAGGCTGCGGCCCGGGGGCGGGACGGGGCGGGAGCCCGGGCGTCGGGCTGACGTGGAGTCAGCTTAGAAAGGCTCCTCGGGGTCACTTGCGAAAGTCGACGCCCTGTATTTTATTAATGGAGGAGCGAGCCCGCCAGCGCCCAGGAGGGCCCGAGGCCTGTGCGCGCCGCTGGAGGCTTGACCTCGTCTGCCTGTCCTCCGCCCTGCCCAGCCGCCAAGGCTCCGGGCCCGCCCCGACCGTGCGGTCAACGGGGTGCCCCGCGGGTGAACCCAGGGGGCTGGCACCTTGGGGGACGGCAGTCGGGTCTCAATTGCCCGCAGGTCCTTGTCCAGCTCGGCGCTCAGCTTGGCCAGCTCTCTCTCCAGCAGCACCTGGGGGCGGGGAGAGGCTGGGCAGTGAGGGGCAGCGCACGGTGGGGGTGGGGGCAGCGGTCAAAGGTCGGCTGTGAGAAGCAAGGCCGGCGCACTGGGCCGGCGTAAGGACAGGCCTCAGCGCACGGGCCGGGCTCCTGCCGGGAGATGTGGCCCGGGGTGCCAAGAGGGCATCCCCGCCGCGGCCTCTCACCTGCCCTGCAAGCCCCCGGAGTGCCTTCGCGCTTCCTGATCCCGCGATTCCGCAGCTCTACCAGTTTCTGCCAAGTTATGTCTCTCTTCCAGCACCAGTGGGGCTCCCCATTTCCTCTCCCATCTTCTCCCGCCCTCCAAGGCCTGGCTTCACTGTGCCCATCCAGGTTCCCCCGCCACCCCAGGGACTGGCGCCCCCACCCTCACGCTGCTTCCTGCCAGCCTCTGCTATGGGTCTCCGCGGGATCAGGCCCTCAGAGCTTCTCAAGGGTCCAGCTCCACCTCCAAGAATATTTCCTGATAATCCCAGTGCACACTGACCACTCCCTTCTCTGCTCCTGCTTTGGCCAACACATTTATTTAACTGAGTTAAATAATAACATTTATTTATGTTTACTGAGCACCTCCTGTATGCCAGCCACTGTCCCGAGTGCTGGCATTACAGAAATAAACCATGTGGGACTGGAGAGAGAGCTCTTAGTTCGTGGCCTATGCCCATGGTCACTGGGGCCCCCAAAACCCTAATCTCCCTGGTTTATCAGGCTGCTGTCCCCAGCACCCTGCAGCACTCACCTCAATGGGCTGGGAGGGCTTCTCACCAGGGTCGTCCACCAGCGGTTTCTTGGGCTGAAGGGTAGGAAGGGTGTGTCAGAGCAGGTGAGCTCACTTTCCAAAATGTATCAGCTGAGGGTGCATGCACACCCGGAGAGCCAGCCAGCACTCACCCTCTGCCCAGTCTCTAGTTCCTGCAGAAACTGGTTCCAGGACTCTTCTGTCCAAACATTGTCTACTTTTTCTCGGCGTCTGGGCACCTGCATGGAGGTGGGTGGGCGTCAGCTTGTGAAGAGGGCTACTGGGACACTGGCCAGGCTCAAAATGCAGGCTTGCAGGCCCCTGCCCTTCCCGTGGGCCCACGGTGTCCTCCAAGGGATTCCAGCTGAAAGGACATCGTGGCACAGGGGCTTGGCCATACAGCATACAGCCGGGGCTGACCAGGGAACATGCTGGGTGGGCTACCTGATTTGGGGGCTGCAGCACAGTGGAGAATGCTCCAGGTCTGTAGCTGAAGGTGCTTCTAGGTAACTCTTCAGAGTGGTCCCAGCTTCTTCTTAAGAAAGGGAAGGACATCTCTTCAGCTTACTTTTAGGGAGACTGAGGCAGAAGCCAGCACACAGCCCTCTCGCCCTGCCCTTGTCCCTGCTGTGGGGTCTACTCTGCCTCTGACTCCCTTGCCCTTACTCTGGAAGCAAGGTTAAACTGTGGAAGTGTGTGAGCTCCAAGCTTAAATTCTAGCTCCATTGTTTAGTGGATGTGTGACCTTTGAACAAGTTACTGATCCCTCAGAGCCTCAGGCTCAGAACCTGTAATATAGAAATGATTTGGTGAGAGAACATGTGTGAGGTGCCCGGGAGAAGGCCTCACACATATATTTGCTCCAGGTGTGGCCCGACCCTCTCCTGCGGGCCATTTTGCTAAATCCTGCATGTGTGTTTGGTCTGGCCCCATGACTGTGGCTATGTGCATCTGTTCCGCTTTGAAGAAGCTGGTCTTTCTGGGTGCTGTGGCTGAGTGATCGTACACCCACGGGCAAGGAAAGCCAGAGGCAGCCCTGCCCTGCAGCTCTGGGCAAGTTATTTCTGCTCGCTGGGCTTAGTTCCATGAGGGTGCTGGATTCAGTGACTCCATCTGTGAGACCACCGCAGTCACTGCAGTACAGCATGGTCACATCTGCCTTAGCTCCCCTCCAGGGCCCCATTCCTGGCTGGCTTACATGGAATGTTCCAGTCTCTGTTTGAAAGTTTCCACCGAGAGGAACTGCTGCATCCGGCTTATCAAATAATGCAATGTCTGACCAAGGGTTGGGATTTGTTGGGTGTAATTATGACTCCATCCTGATTTTGGTAATAATAAAAGTGACGGTAAGAATGGAATGTGTCATTCCTAACCTAAGGAAGCTGTAACCATAATTAAGCCTGTATATTACTAATGTGCAGACTTGCTATGTGCAAAACATGATGCATGATACATACATGATCACACTGAACCCTCTGGGCATCACCACTTAAAAGATGGGGACACAGAGGCTCAGATTGAGAGAGGTGCCCACAGTCACATGGCTAGTGGCAATGCACAGGCTTAAACCCAGAACTCAGTGTCCAAATCTTGAGCCCTTTGCCTCTGAACCTTATCAGCGTTGCCCAGAGCCACAGGCCAGTTTCAGCCATGCTAATGAGATGAGTCCCTCCCTGCAAGGGAATAAGAAACTCAAGGATTTAACTCTGAGAGCAAAGATCCTGATTCCCACGGTGGTGCTGACCCCGCCAGGGCCCCAGCAGCCCGGGGCGGGGGTGGGGGGGGCTGTGGTTTGTACAGAGGAAAGGAATGTCATCCTTGTCCCTCCAAGGGGCTCCTCTCTCCGTGCTATCAGGCGGGAACTTGGGTTCTTCCACATCCCTTGTTTTCTCTCAGGTTTCAAAGTGGACAGCCCCAGGTCCAAGTTCCCCTCAATAGTTCTATCCATGGCTGCCCTGGCCGCCCTGCTCCCTGTCTCACAAGACCGGTGGGATCTTTGGGGCAAGAGTTCCTGCTGCTGACCACAAACGCATCACAGGTGTTCCTGGCCAGGAGCGAGTGCCAGGGCCACACCTGCCCTCCCGTCCCCTTTGGCCCTGTAGGGAAGAGAGTCTATGGGGGTGGTGGAGACCCAGAGATGGGACAGAGGCCAGAGGGACAGGAAAGTCAGACCCCACTGCCGGCTGCTGCTCCGAGGCTGTGTCGGCTGTGGCCACGAGGGGGCGCGCATCCCATGGGGTCTCACGGGCCGCGCCTCTCGGCAGCCCTCGGCCCCTCCCCACTATGCTCACCCACTGGAAGATGCTGCCGGGCCGGGCCTGTGGGCAGGTCTTTGCTGGGCTCCTAGATGCCTGGGGTCTGCAGAGGAGGTACACGAGGAAACCACTGAAGGTGGGAGGAGACAGGCCAGGACTGGGGCTGAGGGTGCCTGGGTGATTATTTAGGGTTTCAGCACCACCCCCTTGCTCCTGGGTGGATGGCGGGGACAGGGTGGTTGGTGCTCAGGGACACTGAACGTGGGCGTTGCCCCCAGAGCTTTACAACGTTTACTAAATCTTCAAAGCAACTCCGGGTAGGTGATGATCTCATCTTATAGATGAGGAAAGGGAGGCCCAGAGAAATCCCAGCTAGGGAGTGGCAAGGCGCCCATTCCCCTACAAGCTGAGGCTGTTAACTACCACCTACTGGGGGATTTGAAGTGCTCTGGAAATGAGCTGTAAAAACCTCTCCAGTTGAACCGAGCCAACTGGAGAGCCCCAAAGCCAGGCGGGGCTGCAGGTCCCAGCCCCAGGGAGGGACGGACACAGGTGCAGAGCTATGGCAAGCAGGTGGGCCCACATCCACTCACCTCTGGGTGGCTCCTCGAAGGTCCAGTCCAGCTGCAGGTCTGCAGGAGCAAAAGGGACCAGGTCATGGGACGGGGCAGAAAGCGAAGGCAGGGTGCCCTGGGAGGCAACCACAGCCGCTCCCAACATCCCTAGAGCAGGGGGCCGAGGACTGAGTCAGGGCCTGAAGAATGTCCCAAGGGAGGGAAGGAATTAGGAGGGCAGCTCTCTGGAGGGCTTGAAATGCCTCTGGCAGGCTTGGGGCCTAAGCGAGCCAAGAGGGCAGCCGCCTTGCCCAAGCTCTCCTGCTCCTCCCTCCCCATTCCCACACACACCCTCTCCTGACCTTTGTGGACTTGCCCTCGCCACTCAGGCTGGGGAACCTCGGCTTGCACCCTCTTCCCCATGCTTTCCTTTCCCATTTGCCCAGACCCACTCCTAGCTCCTCAAGGTGCCTGGGAATTTCTTCCTGGGAAGAGCTACTGACCCACTGCTCCCCATGGCTCACGTGCGCGCGCGCACACACACACACACACACACACACACACACACACACACGCTACAATGGCACCTGCCTAAACACCAGCCACATCACCCCTCACTGGACCCCACACCCTCCTCCGACTCCTGGATTTGTCTGCTTTCCCCCATAGCAAACTGTAACCAGTGACCATAAAGACCTCACCATCTCCAATCCCCCTACTCCCCATCTCCCTAAACAGGCTTCTGCTCACCACTGCCCATCCACCCACTCTTATCAAGGATGCTGGTGACCTCCACGTTGCCAAATCTGACGGTCAATTCTAAGTCTTCATCTTACTCAACCCATCAGCTGCATTTGTCACCACTGGTCACATACTCCTTTTGGAATTCCCTTTCCACTTGGCCCCAGGGAGACCTCTCCGTTTTCCTCCTACCTCCCTGGCTCTACCTTCTCAGTTGCCTTATTGGTTCCGCCTCATTTCTCAAACTTCTAAGCATCCAGGGGCGTGGGGGCTCAGTCCTGGGGTCTGTTTGTCTCTCTATCTCCCTAGGTGATCTTGTCTAGTCTTATGGATTGTTGTTTTCCAGAGATGGGGATCATGCTATGTTGCCCAAGGTGGACTTGAATTCCTGGGCTCCCAGGAATTGAATTGAATTCCTCAGCCTCCCAAATAGCTGAGACCATAGCTGTGTGCCACCGCACCCAGCTAGTCTTAAGGCTTTTAAACACCATCTATTCCCATGATTCACAATCTTGGCTGCACACTAGAATTACTGGGGAAACTTTAAATCAAAATCTCTCTCTTTTTTTTTTTTTTTTGAGACTGAGGCGCCCATGCTGGAGTGCAGTGGGATGATCTCAGCTCACTGCAACCTCTGCCTCTCAGGTTCAAGCAATTCTCCTGCCTTAGCCTCCGGGGTGGCTAGGATTGCAGGTGCACACCACCACTCCCGGCTAATGTTGGTATTTTTGATCGAGACAGGGCTTCACCGTGTTGGCCAGGCTGGTCCCAAAATCTCTTTTGACTGAGTCCCAGGTATTTTTATCTGCAGTTTAGACCTTGTCCCATGAACTAGACTTGGATATTCATCTGCTCACTCCATCTCTTCACTCAGAGGGAACACGTGTCTAAAACTGAACACCTCTTTTCTTTTTTTTGAGACAGAGTCTTGCTCTATCGCCCAGGCTGGAGTGAAGTGGCATGGTCTCAGCTCACTGCAACCTCCGCCTCCCAGGTTCAAGCAATTCTCCTGCCTCAGCTTCCCGAGTAGCTGGGATTACAGGTGCATGCCGCCACACCCAGCTAATTTTTTGTGTTTTTTTTTAGTAGAGACAGGGTTTCACTGTGTTGCTCAGGCTGGTCTCGAACTCCTGAACTCAGGCCATCCACCCACCTCAGCCTCCCAAAGTGCTAGGATTACAGGCGTGAGCCACTGCGCCCAGCCTGTGAATGCCTCTTAAACCTGCTCCTCCTATAGGCTTTCCTGTTTTGACCAATGGCAACTCCAGTCTTCAACTTGCTGAGGTTTAAAACCATCCTTGACTGTCTCTTCCATGCCATGCCCAATCCATCAGCAAATTCCAGTGACTGCAATGTATTCATAGTCTCACCCTGTCCCACCAGGGCCACTGCTACCACCCTGGTCTAACACACGATTACCTCTCGCCTGGATTAAAGCAAAGTTGTAAAGGTGGCCTTTTCTCCCTAGCCCTTACCAGGCAAGGGAACTGGTCACCCTGCTTCCACCATTCCTTCCCCACCCCTTAGCCAGGCACAACCTTTTCAGCCATTACCTGTCAAAGCATGGCACTCTTCCGTTCAGTGGCTCCTCCTCATTTGCACCGTAAAAGCTGAAGTCCTTGTAATGGCCCACGAGGCCCCACATGCCCTGACCCCACCACCTCTCTAACTCCATCTCCCACCACATGCTCCTGGCTCCAGGCCAGGCTCTCCTTGCCAGTCCAGAACATGCTTCTACCTCTGGGTCTTCGGAGCTCCCTTTGCTGGAATCCTCCCCCCAGCTCTGCCAGGCCGACTCCTTCACTCCCTCCGTGGTCTGATCAAACACCACTTACAAGTGGCCTTCCTGGCCCCTCCTGGGTGAAGTAGCAGCCTCCCTGCTTGGGGCACTCCTCTGGTCTGGCTTTATTTTTCCCTAGCCCTTTCCACCATGTGCCATGTCAAAGGTGTGTGTTTAATGTGTGACTTCCTTTGATCTTTGGCACCTAGAATAGTGCTCAGCACGTGGTCCATGCTCAATAGATGGTCAAGGACTCGCTGAATGAATGGGTGACCTCAGAGCCAGCTCACAGGCACCCCCAGGGTTGGCTGCATTTTGAGTTGTGGAAGAAAACAATGCCTCCAGTAAGGAAATGACCACTAACAGTGGCATTCCAGCCTGGCAGGGAAATCAGAGAGGGACTTCAGGAAAGGAATGGTTTCTCAGTCCCCTCAGAGGACGCTGGGGGACAGTGACTGGTCAATGTCCTTCTGGGGCTGCTCTAGAGAGCACTGCTAGCTCCGAGTACAGGGAGGGGATAGCCTAGTTTCAGGACTACCCATTAGAGCCTCGGGGGAGGTGGAGAGGAACCCGTTGAGCAGCTAAGTCCCCTTTTCTTTCCCTGTCTCTCCAAGCCCCAGGGGCCAGAATCCACTTCGGCAGGGCGAGGACCCTGGAAGGGTATCTTACCTGGCATTTTCCGGTGAATCTGCTGGAACATTCTCCGGTACCAGTCTCTGGGGCTGTCAACACTCTGGGATCAGAAAATGCAAAGTCAGTCGTCCCTGCTTATTCACCCTCCCAATAGCAAGCCACAAAAGTTTTTCCCTAATGAGTCCTTTCTCTGGCCACCCCTGAACCCCCGATAGGCGAGCTGGGGAATGCTTCTCTTGTGATCTCTTTAATAACAATAGCTTCATGTAACACATCCTATATAAGTAAGATATATGGCAAGATGTCCATCGAAGTGTATGCAATAATGATGTTACGAGATTTGGGGTAATTTACATTTTTTCTCTTTGCTTTTCTTTATGTCTAGTGTTTCTACAAAGAACATTTTTCTTTTTGGGGGACACAGGGTCTCACTGTGTCACACAGGCTGGAGTGAAGTGGCATGATCACAGCTCACTGCAGCCTCCAATTCCTAGGCTCAAGCAATCGTCCTGCCTTAGCCTCCTGAGTAGTTGGAACTAGAGGTGTGCACCACCTTGCCTAACTAATTTTATTTTATTTTCTGTAGAGACAGGGTCTCACTATGTTGCCCAGGCTGGTCTGAACTTTTGGTTTCAAGTGATCCTCCTGCCTTGACCTCCCAAAGTGCTGGAATTACAGGTGTGAGTCACTGCACCTGGGCCAAAATTGACAGTACTAACGTAGGAGTGAGATGCGTGTTTCCCATCACCTGCTTCATTCAAGGCTCAAAACAGCCCTGGGAGGCAGGAGGGGTATGTTACCATCTCCAGTTTCCAGATGAGAAAATGGAGCTGGCCGCTGGGGGCGCTGGCTCACGCTTGTAATCCCAGCACTTTGGGAGGCTGTGGCGGGTGGATCACAAGGTCAGGAGATCGAGACCATCCTGGCTAACATGGTGAAACTCCGTCTCTACTAAATATACAAAAAATTAGCTGGGCGAGGTGGCAGGTGCCTGTAGTCCCAGCTACTTGGGAGGCTGAGGCAGGAGAATGGCGTGAACCTGGGAGGTAGAGTTTGCAGTGAGCCGAGATTGCGCCACTGCACTCCAGCCTGGGCGACAGAGCAAGACTCCGTCTCAGAAAAAAAAAAACAAAAGAAAGAAAATAGAGCTAAGTCAAGACACGAAAGTGGATGGAAAAGGGCAGGGTATCCCCAGTCCTAACTGGACCCCCAGATCCTTCCACTCTTGCCACAGTGAGAGATCTTCTCAGACAAGACTCATTCATTCGGCCAGTCAGTCATTCATTGAGCAACCATTTCATGAGCGTCATGACAGGCCCTGGGGATATGAAACTAAGAGAGGGTGCCCCGCAGCCTCATCCCTTACAGCAGGGTTCTCTACCTTTGAGACACTGATGGGAGTTCTAGATCTGTACCCTGCACAAACCACTTGAGTAACTCAGGCACACGAGGGTGTCCGTAGCTTCATGAGGTTTACGGCCCCTGAACCCCACCACGGTTGAACCCCTGCTTAGTCTGGGATGGTTTGGGTGTGGCCTTTATTGCCCCACCCCCACTTTAATGCACACAAGTGAGCTTCCTGTAGATCCCTGGGCACCATCTCACTGTGGCCCCCAGCCCTGGACTCACGGATCGTGGGGCAATAGGCATTCCGCTCTCATCCACGGGCCCGATTCCCTCGTACTTGACCCAGCGCTTGTCCTGACGCTTGCTGTCCTTGGTCCACGTGGCTGACCAGTTCTGGGCATGCTGGGAGGCAGGGATCTTTGTGCTTGCAGAGGGCTTGCTCCCAGGGCCTGGCCAGGTCTGATAACACGTGGGGTCTGTCGGGTGCGTGCAGGAGAGCATTAGTGAAAGGCAGTGGTCTCCACCTGAACCTGTGTGTCCCTTAGCTCCTCAGAGCATGGATCTCTGTGGGTTCAAAGTTTCAACATCACATCGTTTGTTTGAGTGGATGACTCAGTTTGTTTGTTTAAGTGAATTTAAATGGATTTTGAGAATGCTGTGCCTGGCCCTACCCTCATCCTTCTTTCCTGGGACTATCCTAAGTGCTTTCAGAATAAGGTCTGGAAATCATTACTTGTAGAGAATGCAGGGGACATCCCAGCTGGGGTGTGGCAGTAAAGATGCTGGGCTTGGAGGGGACAGACTTGAATTCAGACCCCAGCTCTGCCACCCACTGGCTGCCAAGGCCTGGGGCACATCAGTCACCCTCGCAGTGTCTCAGTTTCCACTTCTGTAAAACAAGGGTCATCGTGATAAGGATTCAGTGACAACTAGTGTGTGTGACTGTACCCAGCACAGTGCCTGACCCACAGTCAAGAGGCTCTCAGTGAAGGTCAGAAACCCATTCCCTAGACATGGTTGTGACTGAGTCCTCAACTTAGCCATAACTGTTAGCTTCTAAGTAGCTAGGGCAGCAGCATAAAGGCTTTGAGACCAGATGGACAAGGGTGTGAATTGCAGCTCAGCCTCTGTGGCTGAACGTCTCTGTGGGCGGGATTCCTTACTGGGATGCTATCAGTCATCATCACCACTACTTTGTCAGGATATCAAGGGGTTAAATGAGGTGAGCCTTGTAAAGGGTTTTTACAGTGTCCAGCATGCTCTGGGTGTTCCATAATTGTGTGGGTGTTTTTTGTTTGTTTGTTTTTGAGACAGAGTTTTGCTCTTGTTGCCCAGGCTGGAATGCAGTGGCATGATCCTAGCTCACTGCAACCTCTACCTCCCAGGTTCAAGCGATTCTACTGCCTCAACTTCCCAAATAGCTGGGATTTCAGGCGCACACCACCACACCCAGCTAATTTTTGTATTTTTAGTAGAGACAGGGTTCCGCCACGTTGGCCAGGCTGGTCTCGAACTCCTGACCTCAGATGATCCACCCACCTCGGCCTCCCAGTGTGTGTGTGTTTTAAGTGACAGGGTCTTGCTGTGTCACCCAGACTGATAGAGACAGGGTCTTGCTATATTGCCCAGGCTGGATACTTTGTTAAATGAATAAATTCCTTTACACAGCACCTGTCTCAGGGGAATGCTGCATAAAAGATGTCACTTTAGGAGAGACATATTCAGGGCTGGCCTGCACCCAGGAGTTCCCAGGACCTCTGGGCCAGGACCTAGAGCTGCCTCTCTAACCTCCTGCTGGGCAGCCTGTTGGGCCTGAATGGGACAGTCTCCACCCCTTCCCAAGCCAACAGATACCCACATCACCTCCACCCTTCCATCTCCAGTCCCTGCAGGAGGTCCCCCTGCGCCCAGGGCTCCTGCACACTTCCTTTCCCTGGCACCGGGCTGGAGGGCAGGGGAAGGGATGCATCAGCCTGCTCTCCCCAAGCGGATGATGTCTCTTGCAGAGTCAGCAGGCTCCACAGGGAGGGACTCGTAGTGAGCCCAGAGGCCTCTGAGGAACCTCCTCATGGCCTCAAGAACCCCATCTCCCACTGCTGCCCCTCTTACTTGACACAAGGCAGTGCCAGACGGCAGGGCCCTGACCCTCCATCTCCGGCATGAGGCTCCTGAGCAGACCTACCCGCGTGCCGGGAAGCATCTTGTCTTGGTGTGTAGCAGCCATTGCACACAGTCCTGGGCGCGGGGTCATGGAACTGGAAATTAAGGGTGTTGGAGCCACCATTCCGGATCACGGGCACCTGCGGGTAGTGGCCAGGAGCGGCAGCTCAGGGCCCAGCAGGGTGGGAGGGAGGGATGGCTACTAGGCACAGCCCATACCCCTCAGTGACGGTCCCAGGCCCACCTGACGATTTTGTGGGAAACCAGCGAGGCCCCCCAGA
This sequence comes from Rhinopithecus bieti, assembly GCF_001698545.2. Taxonomy (NCBI): domain Eukaryota; kingdom Metazoa; phylum Chordata; class Mammalia; order Primates; family Cercopithecidae; genus Rhinopithecus; species Rhinopithecus bieti. The sequence continues at coordinate 658,516 of NW_016809657.1, forward strand.
ACTCTCTTCAGCCCTCCCTCCATCCCTTTCATCCTCCTGCCCCCACCTGACTAGCTAGCGTCCCAACCAACTCTGGGTCCCCAAGACACCCTCCTTCCTACTGACTCACTCACCCGTGTCCCCCAGGAGGAAGACCCTATGTGGGACTGGAGGTGGCCAGGGATGAAGTCGTCCAGGCTGAGCCCAGCGGGGAGGCTTCGGGGTGGTCCCTGCATGCTTGGGTTAAGGTTGGAGGACTCAGGGCGAGCCAGCTGCTCCTCTGCGTGTCCTCTGTGGAGAAGGAGGAAGGAAGGGAAAGCCCTGCTAGGCCGGGCTGCCCATGCCCTCTTGGCTCGACCCTGGGGTAGGGGAGGAGGGGCCGGCTGTGGGAGGGGGTCAGGATCAGCTGGGTGCGAGCTCAAGGACCCAGGAAACAGGCCACGCCAGGCACCCGCCTGCAGGCTGCCCGTGCCTGCCGGCTCCCAGAGGCACAATGGGCCACTTGTTAGGCCCAGGGCAGGAGCTCTGGGTGGGAGTGGGGGAGGGGGAGCTTGGGTAAGGAGGAGGGGAGGGGCTGGCCAGGAGCCCGTGGGGCTCTCCCTGCACGGGTGCAGCCGGCTTCCCCACTGCCCTGGAGGGAAGGCGCAGGGGAACTGGGGCAGCTGGCAGAGCGGGGGCCTGGGCACACAGGACTTTGTTTCAGTTCCCTCTGCCTCCCCCAGGCCCTGTGTGGGCATCTCTTGCCTGCAGGCACAAGGGATTACTCAGCCACCCGCCCACTGCCCTCTAGGAAGCAGCCAGCAGGGCCTTAAGCCCGACAGGGCCACGGGGAGCATGGGGGGGGGGGCACATTTCCAGGCAGGAAGACCCACTCTTGCGAGGTCACAGGGAGCATCGGGCCCTTCTTTGGCCTTCTTCACAGAATGAGGACTCAGAGGGCTCTGGGTGGGTGTAGAGAGAAGCGGTGGGTGAGGGCAAAGCTGGACCTGCTCATGCCCACGGAGAGGTGGTGCTGAGTGCCCTGGGGTGTTCTGCATGTGACCACGTGTGCACGCACATACACGCGCACCCTGGCTCCACTTTCTCCCGCCACTCCAGGCTGTTTTGTGAGTGGAGGGTCTTCCCTGACAGCACCATGCCTGCCCGCAGCCAGCTTCTTCTGCCAAGGCTGCCTTCATGCCAAGGCTGGGGAAGCGGAGGGGAGCCCCAGGCACCCAGGGAATGGAGGAGCAAGAGGGGAGCTCAGAAGGGTGGGTGCAAGAGGACAAAAAGGGGCTCCCAGTTTGGGGTGTCCAAGTGCGCTTTTTGACCCAGAGCGCTGTGCTATGGTGTCCATCCCTCCTCATCTTGGCTGCTAGACTGGACCAGAAACAGCCAAGCTCTGCCACTGCCCAGGACTGGATGGAATTAGATTTGCTTGTGCCTGTGGGGTCCTTGGGGGCTCTCAGGGAGGGCTGCAAATGCATCAGGAGGAGCTGTGTGTGTATGTGTGTGTTGGAATCTGGGTGCAGAGCTGTGAATATGACTTCTGGGGGGGCCACTGGGCAGACCACATGAGCTGCACGGGGGTTGTGGGTACAGAGGGGTGTCAGCTGAACAGTGGTGGGAGGTGCAGTCATATGAGCAGTGTAAGAGTTGGGGGTCCCGGAGGGGATGAAGGTAGAATAAGGCTGAGATGACTCATCCCCTGGACCCAGCTCCTGCCCAGGGCTGGCGAGGGTGCAGCCAAGGCTGGGGGCAGCTCCCTGTCTCTGGTTTGAGTTTGTGGGGACTTCTGACATTCGAGTTGCTGTGACACAGCTCTTCTGTGCCCATGCCTGACTGCGGGAAGTGGAGGGCTGAGGCTGGAGGAGGAGCAGCTCCCCAGCTGGGTCCAATTAGGACTCCCACCAAAGCAAAACATGCAGACACACCCCAGTCCCCACACTCCACCTCCCCTTGTGGGGGGAAGTTGAGGCAGGGTGGGGTGGAAGCTCAGGAGGCCTGGAGCGGGCTGGCTCCTCTCAGTGCCCCTCCCTGCCCAGCTGACTGCTTCGGGCCAAGTTGCCGGTCAGCACCCGCTGCCTGGGCCATCAGCTGACAGCGCCTTCCTTCCCTGACCTCCCCTCCCACCTCGTGCTCTGTGAGAACTGCTCTCTTGAAGGATGGGCAGGGCAGGAGGTCCCCCACGACCTGTAGTCAGAGGTTGCTGACCCTTGGTGCCCCCATCTGCCCCTTCTCAACCCTGCTCCCTGTGACACCCCCCCGGGAACCTCCAGGGAAGGGTGGTCAGAGTTCTTCTCTTGGCAGCCTGATCAGGAGACTTAGGGAGGACTTCCAAGGAAGAGGGCAGCATCTGGGGACTGGTCCCCTATGTAGCAGAGAGCGGAGGGGTCCTCCCACAATTCAGGCCGCCCCTCCACGCAGGCAGCCAGCCCCGGGAGCGGGCGAGGTCCCGGGAGCGGCAGAGGGGAGGCAGCTCTGCTGGGGTGGACACCGGCCTTCCTGCTCTGAACACTGCCCTGTTCTTGGGGGCCTGGCCCTAAGTGCTTACCCAGGTATTTCTCAGCCACAAGGCCACGTGTACAAGGGCAGATTTCTTGAATTTCGCTTTTTCTGGTATGAGGGCTGATGGGGGGCACTTCCCACCTCTTCCCAGAGTTTGGGACGCGGACCCGGGGGAGGGACTCGGTGAGGTCCCCTGGGGTTGGGCGTGGGTCCCTCCCGCGGCCTCACCTGCTCCCCGCCCCTCCTTCCGCGGACCTACCTTCCCCGGCGAGCAGGTGGCTGGGCCCGAGGCCGTCCGGGAGCGCAGGAGCATCCCTGCCCGGCTGCTGCCTGGCGCGGGCGCTCGGGGAAGAAGGGCAGGGAGAAGCGCGGGCCGTCGCGGCCCTCGTGACCGGGTCAGGACGGGCCGGGCCAGGCCGGGCGCCCGAGGAGGAAGAGGGAGGCCGAGGGGGCGCGCGCTGGAGGCAGGACCGTGAGAGTCGCGCGGCGGGGCGGGCGGAGTTTGGGTCTGGGATCTGGACTGCGGGCCGGGGCTGGGCCGGAGAGGAGGGGCGTGCGAGTGCCCTCCGTCCGTCGGGGCGCGCGCGGGGACACTGGTCCCCTGCAGAGGAGGCCGGGCCGGCGGGGAGGCGGCGCCGGGAGGGGCCGCCGAGGGTCTCCGGGGAGTTCTCTCTGGTTTCCCAGCAGCCATCCCGGCCCCTACCGCGGGGCTGGCGTCTGGGAGGGGTCGGGCGGCCCGACGCGGGCCACTCAGAGTTTCCAGCGACATTTCCAGAGTGTGGGAAGCGAGCGGCCGCGCGGCGGAGCCAGGACAGGGGGCAGGAGTGGTGAACCGGGCCGAGACCGGACAAGGGGGCAGGAGTGGTGAACTGGGCAAGCCAGGGGAGGCGGACAGGCCGGGAGCGAGATGACGGCGCCCCGCGGGCAGAGTGGCAGAGTTGACCAGGGGAAGGCCCCGCCGCCCCTCGGCGCTGGGGGAGAGGGTGTGCCTGCGGCGGCGCGCGGCCGGGCGTGTGCAAACAAACAGGCGCGCGTGCACTGCAAACGTGGGGACGCTCACACACGTGCAGGCACAGGGAGGAAATCAGCCCAAGGGAGCGGCCCCCCTGGGCGTGCCGCGCCCCTAAAGAGGATAAGGGTGGGGTCCCTTTTTCGGGGATGGGATTAGGAGGGTCTTGGTGTTCCCAGACATTGTGTTTGTTTTGATCTGCCTGCTTTTCCGCTGTTCCCGCTGCTCTGAGCTGGGTCCCTAGAGCCCTGGCCCTCTTGCTCCCCATCCACTCTGGCCATCCCCTCTCCCTGTCTCTGCCCCAAGCCTCTGTGTGGCACAGGGCCTGCTTCAGAAAGTGGGAATGCTTAAGGAGCATTGACCGGCCTGGAAACGCTCTGGAATCCTTTCTAGCCCTTGGGTTGGCTCAGGGATCCCCAAGCCTCAAACCAACCAACCAGCAAATAGTTACTGATCAACTTTAGATAGGAGCTGGGTGTAATCAATGCTAAATTATGAAAACTAATGTCATCTCCTGCATTCCCACTGGGTGTCAGACTGGTGCCAGAGGCCACCAAGAGCTTTGGAGTGTCTTCCAAACTCACCGCTCAACTCAAAGATTGGAAGGAAAGAGAGTGGAGAAAAGACTAAGAGATTTTCAGTCCCTACCACCATTACTGCTTTAGTCTTATCTTCTCCCTCCTTCAGGTAAAGGAGCTCTCCCCAGTTGCCTTAAAACGACTTCACACGTGAAAGCTGGAGGAGATGTTTGGGTTGAGAAGCTTCAGATGGGCCTGCTGGCCTCTTGCGCCTGCGGGGCTGCCATGTAGACACAGACAGCCACACCAGCAGCAGTGGGACCATTGGGGGACACATCATAGGGAAGCAGGTCCAAGGCTTCCCAGGAAACATTTTTACATGATTCCAGGGGTTCTGGGTCTGCCAATCCTGGGGCATCTTTGTAAAGGCAACTGTTGCACTGAGCGGGAGCTGAACAAGATGACCTTCAAGACTCCTTCCAAGAACCTGCCTCTCCAGGAAGGCGGAGAGATGGGGATCGCGGGGGCACTGCTGTGGAGGACAGCTGAGCGGGGGAGGAACCCTGGGACACTTCTTGAGGGAGGCAGCAGTGCATTGCCCCTCCCCTGAAGCTTAGATACCTGCTTACCCACCCCAGGTAGCCTCTTCCCTCCCTCAGGGATAAAATAGGTGCCCATTTTCTTAGACATGCATTTTTCCCACCTGTCCGGGTCCTTGGGACTAAGAAGGACCACATCACTTTCACTTTCTTCCTTCTTCTCCCAAGATGGTGAAGCTGAAGCTCTTCCAACTCCAGGAATCCTGGCCATACCCCCTCACCAGCAGCAAGCTTCTCTTATTCTCTAGGGCTCTGACCTGGACTCCAAGATAAATATTTAGTGTAGAGGGTGCAGCTGAGCTGACAAAATTCCCCACTTCCTGTTTCTCACAAAGGGAGGTGGCAGCCATGGGCAAGGAGCTGGGGACTGGCTACCAGTTTCATCTCTATGGGAATCGGGAGTTGAGTAAACAGCTTTGTAGGAGGAGGCGGGGTAGGTCTACGGGAGACCTGAGCTTTCTTCCTGAGCCGCTTTGATTTCTGCCTGTCTACTTAGGCCTGGGCTCTGCCGGGTTTATCACCTCTCTCAGGTCAGAATCCACCGTGTTCCGTGGTGCCCATCTGGCCTCACAGCCGAGAGGATGGGAGACAGAGGACCACAGAGCAGGGAAAACATAAGGAAATTTGACTGATTCCTCCCTTTCTGCCCTTATCTAAAGAGAATAATTCGTTCTCTTTGAAAAGTAGATTAAGGAGGGAAAGGTAGCAAGGTTTGGAGATTGAGCCAGGAACCAGGTGTCAGATTTCCCGACGCCTCCCTCTAGCTCAGCTCCCCTTGCTACCTCCACAGCTGGCATGGTTAGGGAGAAGCTAAGGCTGGGAAGATGGTCCTAGATAAGGCGGCTGGCCAGCTGGCTGTCAACAACAGAACAGATTCCTTTCCTTTCCAAATCCCACTGCACTCTCCCCGTTGCAAGCACAACTCCCCTAAGAGGGACCTCCCTCCCTGTGAGTTGCCGCTTCCCCACCTCTGGCACTGCCCTTTGTCAGGGGCTGCCTCTGCCTTCTCAGAGCCACCTGAGCCACAGTAAACACAGTTACGTAACTGCCCTATTTTCCCAGCTACCTGATCCCAGGCACCAGTATCCCCCGCTCAAGCCCTTGAGGCTGCACCTTTTGTTCTGTGGGTAGTCCCCAACATCACTGTCAACAGGGGTCTGTCCACATCCCCTGCCCCCCCTCCCCCACCTGCAGGGGAGGATGAGCCAGGGGACTACCAGTAAATGTGGCTCTTCACAGGGAGGGGGAGAAGGTGGTGGAATGCGGGTCACTCTGAAAAGCAACCTCTGTCACCAAGGATGACAGATAAGGGGAAAGAGCACTGAAGTGAAGGCGGGGTGAGCGGGGTGGGCAGAACACCCAGTTTTAGTTCTCAAGTGGGAAGAGGGAAGCCAGGGGTCCCAGAAGACATGAACCCGGACTCAGTTCTTGAGGAGCACCTTGCTCTGGTGCTTGGAATCGGCAATTCAGATGAGTCACCCTCTGAGATCTACCCTGGACAGCTAGGCGGCCCTAGCTCTGTGCCTCAGTACCCCTATGGAGATACAGGGCATCTGCTCTTCCTTTCTTCTCCTCCCCAGGGATGAACTTCAGGTGCTTCGAGTAGATTTTTTTTGGGGTTTTGCTCTTAGAATTCTGAGTGTTTTCTTCCTTCCTCTAAGCTGAGCAGTTAGACCAGAAGGGGTTAGCACAGAAAGCACTGCCCGTTTCCAGCAGTTTGGACTTCTCTAGAAGGCCACAGTGACACAATGGTGAGGAATTGAAACCAAGTCACATGGACACACCAGCAAGAATCTGGACTATGTTTCATCCCCTGGGCTCCATTCCTTTCTCCTGGGTCCTCTCTTGATTCCTGCTCCTGCAAATGTTGCCAGCCAAGTTCTACTGATGGCCCTTTCCATGCCAACCACTCATGGGAACAGGAGCAGGCAGAAGAAGAGAGTGCAAATGACCCATTTTGGGGCTTCAAAGGGCCTTCTATGCTGACAATGGCATGACTTGGCTCATCTGGAATTCAATATTTCTGGTAGAGTCACTGTATACAGAGTGAGGGATCTGGGGGGGAAAATACAGGTCAAGTATGGTGGGTGTTGGAGTCTGGCAGCCGGGATAGGTGCATGGAACCCCTAGGAATAGAGAATGAGGCTCTCAGGCTTGCCTGGCACAGACCTTTCCATAGCACATGCATGATGTAATAGGCATCTATTCTGGGTTCTCAGGGCCAGTCTCCCAAAGGCTGCGGGATAACTCAGCCGTTTGCCCAGTTTATCCCGCCTATCCTCAAGGAAGTTTTGATGCTGACATCACATCCACGGCTGTTCTCTCTTCCTCTTTTCATGGATGAGAAAATAAGCACAATGCACAGATGGGGTGTCTTTGAGAAGAACTGAGCTGGGTGAACCTCTCTTAGTTCTCAGGAAAGATGAAACAAACAAGTGGCTGTCAGCTCTAGAGAGTAGATTTTATAAGGGAAGGATAAATAAGTGATGACCTCAGAGGGAAAACCTAGCCAAGTCAACTCAGCCACAAAGGAGGGCACAGACCCAGGAGCTGGGAAATTAGGTCTGCATCAGCCTTCTTTCCCAGCTCAGGTAGACTGCGATGGGTAGGATAAGAGGGCTGATCTGCTGGCCCAGTGGATACCATAAAGTACGGCTCTGGCCTCCAAACAAAGAATAACCTTGTCTTCCCACCTCCTTGAATTCTATGATTAACCTTCTCCTTAACAGCATCAACATTAAAAAGTCTGCTTCATTTACCATTAAATTATTCATCCACTGTATCAAAATTACATTTTCTTTCTAAAGCCTGAAAGCTGTAATTAAAAAAAAAAAAAAAAGCAAGACCATGCAATTACATGCAGGAGGCAACCAAGTGAGGAGCAGATCTAGATGGAACAACAGATTAATATGAATTTGCACTGAAGTCCTTCATTTCCAGGCTCTTTAAAATCTTTCCACAATTCCAGAAATATGGGCAAATCTTACCTAATTTTACTGAAGGTTTAGCTAAGGAATAGGGACATTGCTACATCAGGATGCCATTGGGATAACAAAGAACACAATGCATACTCATCTTATTGGAAATTAGAAACCTGGGCCTGTTTTCTGGCCTGTAAACTGCACTGTGGCCCTTAACGTGGCTGTATTTAGTGTAAAAGTCATCTCACTGGGGCCTGGCAGTGCTGGATTTAGCCTTTCTACCTGTACTGCCATAACCTGTAGAGTCCCCTCACTGACACACTTTACTCTCCAGGGCCCCGGCTCTTTCTGTATCCCCAATTCCCCACTTGCGCAGGGGAGCTTGTTTTTCCTTGTGAATCCACAGCACCTCATATTTCTACTTTTCAGAGGAATGAAAAGGCTAGTCTGACACTTCCCGTTCTTGGTGGGCCAGCTCCATGTTCAAATCCTCTTTGGCTGCCTTAACTTCTCCAAGATGGAATTCACCATGTCTATTATTAGGATCACATGCACGGTCATTATATTACAAGAATACAAAACTGTTTTTATCCTTGGTAAAGAATGTATGTTTTCTGGGATGTCTTTATTCCTTTTCTTCAAGTAGCAGCCTCTATTGGAGAAGCTGCAGAGGGGGCTGGGACTTGAGCAAGGAGGAGGCCAGGGTTAGGGAGTGGATTCTGAGTTGGGAGAAACAGAAACACGTTGTGGCCACCATAGCTGCTTTAAAATGAAAGGGCTGGAGAGAGGAAAGAAAGAGGTCCTTTTTATTGCGATGGGATTCCCTCCCTTGGGAGGGGAATTCCTTGGCATCGTCAGAGGCCAGACATCAAAAGCCAGGCTTTCTCCTGGCCTCTGGAATTGTTAAATGAGTAAAAGCCAAATATAAGTACCTCCACCAGAAAATATAGGAAATAAAGACACAGGGAGCCAATAAAGTTATCAATTAATTTTAAGGGTGTTTTCTTCTTTTTTTAAAATCTTAAGATGACCTCTAATTTAGTCAAAAGTCCTAACAAATTAATTTCTTGTTCACAAAAAAGACATTAGATGATTTCGGCCAATAAGTAACATTTCCCCCACTTTCTTCAACATAGCTGAAAGCAAGAAAAGGTAGGCAATCTCTTAAGCACAAGCAAAAAATCCATCATTCAGAAGAACCTTGAAAAAAATATCACACCACCAGTTAGTCTGACGTCTGACCACCTCACCATTTAGGAAGGAATACTGGGACCCCATCTTGGAAAATGTCTGCTGACAGATCTATTGGAAAAAAAACAGCTATTGGGGTCACCATGCACCAAGAAAAGAAAAGTTAGGGATTTACAATGTCATCCTCAAAAGTTCTGTGACAAAAACACATCTTTATTGCCCCAAATCAAGATCTATGATAGGCCTGCTCCTCATTACATGCATTTCATGTTAAGAGTATTTGGAGACATCTACCTCAAGGGAGTGAAGGAATGTGGGCAAGAACTTACTGGAAGGCAGTGTGCTGGGCCCTACTTTAGAGCCGCTCAGAGGGACGGTCCGCCTCCATGTCCTCGCTTCTTGATCTGAAGCCACTTAGACTTGTCATGAGGGCATAGAAGAGGAGATGAGGCATAACCCTGTCTCAGACAAAGGTGTTATTTAGCAGGTCTTGCCAAGGTGGCAGGGGTGTGAGGCCAAGGCCTCCTGGGAGGGAATATACTCTCCAGTATCATCTTTACCTTTGTGACTGCATAGATGAAGGCAGCTAACACTGACCCCATTCACTCTGGCTGGCTAGATATAGGCAGGTCAGGTCCCAAGCCCCAATGTAATATAGGCTCCCTCTTTCACACTGTCAATGGCACAAAGCCCTATTGTTAATACAGTTCTCTACTCACACTCAAGATAAGAGTAAACAACACTGTCCTTCCACTACACAACTTTCTTCCTCTACACACATCTGCTCTTTCTGACAGCTTTCCTCCGGGCATCTCATCACAGCAATACTGAAAGGGACTGTGGGAAGCCAGTTTTGGGCCCTGTCCTCCAGATAACCCGACCCTCCTCAATCCACTGTTGGGCCTTCCTATGCTGTCCTTTACTCACCTTCTAGCAGATCTCAGAAAAGATGTGGACCGGGTGCCAGACAAGGTGGAAGCCATGGTTATAACCACAAACAATTTAGGAAATTGGAGCCCATACCCACAGATGGGCCCTGGGTTCACCCTCCCTCTGACATCTTTTCTGCCTGGGCAAGGAAAGCTGAGTAATGCTTTAGGAGAAACTTGGGTTCCACTGTTACTATAACAACTAGAATAAGTATTGGGGATTCTAGAATGGTACCTCAACAAATCTTTATGGCTTAGGAAATAATTTTCAATGCAGAGATCAAGAGAGAAAAACCCGATAATTAGTAAAATAAAATTATGCATCAACCAATCTAGGGCAAGTTCTTCCTAAACCAATTTAACTGATTGGTCACCCAGATTGGTCAGGATGAAAATTTTTTTTTATTTTGAGATGGAGTCTTGCTCTGTCTACCAGACTGGAGTGCAACAGTGTGATCTCAGCTCACTGCAACCTCCAACTCCCTGGTTCAAGCGATTCTCCTGCCTCAGCCTCCCAAGTAGCTGGGATTACAGGCATGCACCACCACACCCAGCTAATTTTTATATTTTTAGTAGAGACAGGGTTTCACCATGTTGGCCAGGATGGTCTCAATCTCCTGACGTCGTGATCCACTGGCCTCAGCCTCCCAAAGTGCTGGGATTACAGGCGTGAGCCACCGTGCCCAGCTTGGATGAAAATTCTTAAGAGCTTAAACTTTATAGATAAGGTACAGTAGAAAATTTTGGAGATTTATTTATTTACATAAAATAGGGCAGGGTAAAGGGAACAGATTTTAGCCTTACTCATTCTGAGGCTAGAGAGACTCCTGAGTGATGACCATGAACAGCAAGCCCAGCTGTGTCTCATGCAGGCATGGCTTACATTTTTCCTATAGAGATCAGCTGCACCTCAAACTGTGTGTTTTTAAAGCACTCAGAGGGTAGAGGATCTAAGGAACAATGCCAAAAAGGCTAAAGAGGCCCCAAAGTTATCCAGTTTTTAAAAATCTTACCCTTGCTCCTTAATGACATTCAACAATAGTCTATTGACAAAACAAATAAGGGTTTCTCTCTTCCTATTTTGAACAATGTCAGTCAGGAAATCATCCCTAAGTTATGAGGACAGCAAAGAAAGCTAAACTTAAAGTGGCAAATCTTTGCTATTGATAGAATCTTGCCTCACTGAATTGTTCATGGAAGAACCAAAAAAGGCAATGAAAGATGTGAAAAATACTGATGTTGCTGGAGAGGCTGAGTCTTTTACTCCTAGGCAAGGAGCAGTATCAAGCTCATCAGAGTGTGATAAGCAATTCTTACCTTGCCAATCAATATCCAGTCACAAAAGACCAGCAAATCAGCAATGTCTCTACTTGTAACCAAAGTGTTACTTTGAGATTTTAAGGAAAACGAAGGCTATTTTTGTTTCAGCATTCTATTAAAGACACACACACACACACACACACAAACACACACATACACACACACACCCTTGGCTTGTTTTGCTTTTGCTCTAAACATTCAGAACACAGAAATCAAAAGGGATATATGTTTTGAACTTACATCGAGTTTTCAAATTTTTTTTTTTCTTTTTTTTTTTTTTTTTTGAGGACGGAGTCTCGGCTCTGTCGCCCGGCTGGACTGGCAGCTGGCGGATCTCAGCTCACCTCAAAGCTCTGCCGTCCCGGGTTCACGCCATTCTCACTGCCTCAAGCTCCCGAGTAGCTGGGACTACACGGCCCCAGCCACCTCGCCCGGCTAGCTCTTTTGTATTCTTCTTTAGTAGAGACGGGGTTTCACCCCGTGTTAGCCAGGAACTAGTCTCCGAGACTCCCTGACCCTCCGTGATCCGCCGTCTCGGCCTCCAAAGTTGCTGGGATTACAGGCTTGAGCCACCGCCAGCGGCCGGAGTTTTCAAATTTTTAAAAGAAATAATCATCCGATCGATTTAAATGTCCTGTGATATGTATGTCACCAAAAGTGAGAAACTGGCTCCATGTGAAGCATCATTTTCAAAACGGTATTTCAGAAAAGTTTACAAAGAAGTCCTGACATGCCTGGGAAATTGTTTTTGTTTTCCTAAATGGGAGAAGTTGCAGAAAAAGAAGGTCCCCGTGGGCCTTCCACAAGGAAGGTCCTGTGACGGAGAACACAATAAAACTGTTTATAGTATCTTTACGCACACACAGGGGGAAACATTCAATAAAACAGAAGAGACTTTGAAAACACCAAGACTGCAGAGCTTTAACAGCAGTTAAAATGTCTGTTGAATCACGGCCCTAGGCAGGAAAAGTAGCCTGAGAGCAAACCCAGGGCAGGGGTCCAGCCACCTTGGAAGCTGTTCTTTACATTAAAACAGCTACAGAACGGAAGGGATAACTTTACCTTTAGAATTCAACAGACTTTTCAAATCTAGCCTCCTCTTAAGAGTTAGTGCTGCTCTGGCTGGGCGCGGTGGCTCACGCCTGTAATCCCAACACTTTGGGAGGCTGAGGCGGGCGGATCACCAGGTCAGGAGATCGAGACCATCCTGGCTAACACGGTGAAACCCCATCTCCACTAAAATACAAAATGAGCCGGGCGTGGTGGCGGCACCTGTGGTCCCAGCTACTCGGGAGGCTGAGGCAGGAGAATGGCGGGAACCCGGGAGGCGGAGCTTGCAGTGAGCGGAGATCGCCACTGCACCCCAGCCTGGGCGACAGAGCGAGGCTCCGTCTCACCAAAAAAAAAAAAAAAAAAAAAAAAAAAAAAAAAAAAAAGTTAGTGCTGCTCTAAAACTCACTCAGGTTTTCTTGAACCAGGACCACATAACCTCTCTACTCTGGCTGATTCCTCGACAGCTCAGAAGGAACCAGTGAAGTACTGTATATAATTCTGTGATGCTTCTGTTAAGGAAACTTGCTCTATCATTCTGCTTTTTGAGACAATAGTGAAGCCATTCCTAAATAATCATCCCTAACAAACTATTATTTTTTGCTTAAAAGGATTTACAGTAACTATTTCTACTACTGCCTGCTGATGGAGGCCTGTAAGAGTGGTTTCTCCCTGTGGATTGTATATGTGTAACAACAGCCTTAATGAAAAGGAGAAAGGGATAAGGTACTAGCAACTCTGCAATCTGTCATGTGGAATGACTTTCATCAGTGAAATTTCCCAAGACAAGCTCTTTTCTAATCCTAGGATTGGAAGAGAAAGGAACATAAGGATATCTAGGTGCTTAATACCCAATTTAGGTTCAATGACAATCAGGAAAAGACAGTTACTAGAGACTTTTTCTCCCTTCTTTCACAGGTTTTACTCACAACCCATTCAGAGATCCTTTATCTCCTTCTTATCTTTTTATTAACGGAGCAATCCATGCAGGCAGATTCCAATCCCTAAGAGTGCTTTGATTTCTGCCATAAACAAATCAGGAACTGTTAGAAAAAAGGTACAGGAAAACAGAGATAGATGGGCTAAGTCTTCATTCTTCTAATGAAAAGTATGGTTTTTTTGGGGGAAAAAAACACCAAAATTATGTTGTTCTTTGTTTTTCTGGTTTCCTGGAAACTCCCAATATGACGTATTACTGTCTGAAATACTTGCTTTAGTGCTAGACTGCCAGCCACATCACAAATAACACTAAGGAATGCCATAAATGTGCATGTTCCATGCTCTGATGTAATGTTCTCAGGCATGTACATTCACTGCAGAGCTGACCAATGAGTATTATGACACGGATCCTGAGATGAGGCTGGCCAAAATGGGAGCCTAAGTTGCCCCAAAATTTCCTTCACTAGTTGGTTGTGACTTGAAAATCAAACTAAGGGAAAATAATTCACAAACTACATCTGAACACTTGTTTTTTGCATTTCAAAATATGCTAATGGAGGCTGAAATACCATTCAACCTAAAGAGTAACTGATATAGAAGACAGGAAATCCTCACTTATCCAATGTCCTTTAGCAAGACCTTCAATTCACAAGGAGACCATTGAACTCTTGTCAGTTTCTACTACCCCAGCTGGTTTCAGTAATACTGACAGGGAACAACAGAAGGATGATGGGAAGGCAGATGGGAGAGCTGATGCCAACAGCCTAGAAGGGTGTATATACATCCTGCTGTAGAAGGTGCTGTTGAGGGCATTTATCAAGTATTTAGAAAGTGACTTCCTTTATAGAAGTCACCTGGGGTTCAAAAATGAAAGCACAAGAATCTGGCAACTGTGAAAGCTTTCTGAAAATATTTCTCCTCCAAAGTTCTAAGGAAATTTAAACCAATCATGCCCATGGTCAGATGAACAAATTTTAAGTAACTCTAAGAACATCCCTTGTTATTTTTTATTTTGTTTTACTAGAACATATTTAAAGGAACTGAGAGTCCAGAGAAAGTAGGTTATTATGGAAAACATTTCTCTTCGCCCTTAAAATCACTGGGTTTGGGTTATTCACTTTGAAGTTCTACTATGATCCAGTTTCCCATAAGAAGAGAAGCAGTTTTAGCCATTGAAATCTAAGAGGACTTTCTTCAGTGGCACCCAGCAGAAAGGAAAAAAATGAAAAGGAAAAAAATCTTCTTGCATTTGAAAAGTTATTAGTCTTACATGAAAGACAAGACATTAACTTCCAAAAAACAATAATGAAGACTGACTAGTTCAAGTCAGAAACCCAGCAGGTTTCCAAGGCCCTTTATTAGGGGAAGTTCCCCTTTATAGCACAAGACTTCACAAATGTGTTGACAACAATCAGATTCATTTTTTAAAATTATGGAGAGAAAAGGGAAAAACAGATACACTTTTTATATATATTGAACATAAATTAAAAGAATTTATAAAACAGTCACCTTTTACAGAATAAATGCAGACTGAATTATAAATGCACCTCCAGGTTGAAATTGTTTGAGTTGCTTTTCATTTTCCAATAATAAATAAATAAAATTTGTTCTTGAGTTTTAGATCCACCTGAGCCACGGCAGGACTCTAAGTCATTACTGGGCTTTCTTCCCTTGGTCGCTCCTGTGTGCAGCATGTGAGTGTGCTGAGGTTACAGATTTCATTGGCCCATCAGCATGTATGCTATCTTTTCGGGGTGGCATTCGTTCATTAATTCGGTCCAGACCTCGTGCTTCTTCAAAACTCCGGATCTTGTGCTGAAGCGAGAACCCTCTGATGGCTACAGAAAAACAGGAAGCAGGTGGAGAGAGCTCAATTAGGCAGCAAAGCAACAAGCTTAAAAAAAGTTTCTTAGCACACAGCAACCTCCTAGAGAAGCACACAGAAAGGTGGCTATGAAGCACATGTCTGGTGAAAGTCATGGGCAATGTTTGCCTGAATCAGTCTTGTCTGAAGCTACTGCTTCCTTAAAGCCCAAAGGGCAGCTGAAATTGTGAAAGAAATTTTCATAAAAGCTCTATATGCATAATTATGGTAGACATATACCTAACAAAAAGCTAACAAGTACTTACTGGGCCCCAATACATTTAAGAAAGAGTGTCTTATGCACTACAAACATACGCAATGCTAGAACAAAGGCAACACTAGAATAACTGAACAAGTTGAACCCAGGTAGTTGCTTTTAGCACAAAGACCACATAGACCACACACAAAAAAGGTAACAAAAGAGCTAATCTTTTTGTTTAGGACAGCTTTTTATCTTGCACAACCAGGAGCTGTACATAAGTTAAAACCTTAAAATAGCTTCTAGATATTTTCTTTCTGATTCAACTTTTGTATCACCAAAGAAAGGCATTCCCATTTTGAACCATCTTACCTAATAAAACAATTACATGTATAATACAAGTTTATCAATTCCAATGGTTTTCATAGAAACAAAGTTAATTTAACTTGCCTACCTTAGGGCAACCTCAGAAATGAACTAAATTCCAGTCTACTTCTGCCTCTGCTCTTGCAGTCTTTTAGAATCGCTGAAGAGGCTGACCTATTCGGCTCTCTTTAGAACCAAATGGATGTCTCTTGTACAAGGAAGGGATACACAAGTAAACCACTTGACCTCTCATGACCAGCTGCTTAAGCTTCTGCCATTGTATTAAAGCTGATAAAGCCCAGAAAAAAAACAAAAACTGTAGCTGTGGTGAAGGTTATTTAAAATTAATGTAAAGATAGGACACAAAGGAAACACCTGCTTCGTTAACATGCCTAGAAACAACTATTCCTTTTCTCACTGTTACAGTTCTGGTGATGCAATAATAAAATATTTGAAATGCTGATAAAGCTTTGAAAAACCAGTACACAGACACATGGATCACATCTATCAGAGTAATACGGCCATACCTTCCCGGGCCTCTACCGCTTCTACTGTGGCTGTAAGAGGGCAGGAGCAGTAGCATGCAAAAATGAAGACAGAAAAAGAGTGAGTAAACCAACAGCACTGCTGGCAGCACAGCCATCCCAGGGGCCCATTTTTTAGCCTATCCCCATCCACAATGAAAGTCAACTAGTTAGAGAAGCGAGAAGATTATTGCCAGAGACTCAACTGGGGTGGGAGGAATATGGGGTGGGGAGAGTTTCTAATATTTTTAACATTTCGGGTGACATTGAACATTGCTCTCTTCAATTTAAATAGCCAACTGCTACTTTATATCTTGACATCCACATATCGAAACAACATGTAGAATCAAATAGTTTGACATCACAATAATCCTTAGTTTGTAAAATAGCTCAGGTGATATTAAATGAGCTACTGCTGGGTCCTATTCAAAAAGCTTATTTACAACTACATCTTATTGCTCTCAAGTGACTTATTTGCAGTCCAACTGTCCTATTAATTACTTCATTAAAAAAAAAAAAAAGAGTGGCCTTTAAACAGCAGACTGGCATTTGGAAGGAGAGGAAAAATAGGTTCCATGTGAAGGGTTATTCCTTGTCCAGGAGTGGAGTACGAAGTTAACAAAAGCATAGAACTACTGAATTCCTAATGCAAATGTGTGTACCCATCTGGGCTTAAAAATATAGCAGAGGCTGATGTTTACAATTCATATGGCTTCCACACAGTGTTCAAGAGAGTAGGCCAATAACTAAGAAATCCCTCTTCTTTCTTAGCAATGGAAAAGGAAGCAACTTAAAAATTAGTACCAACAGGTAAACTCCCTTGCATCTCCTTTCTCAGACAGTAAAAACGCTAATATATGAAAAGGTACAGGGTGCAGCAAGAAAGATCCTATTAGGAGAACTCTGTCAGTTACTCCAGTACCAATTTGCCAAAAGAAGGCAGGGAAGAATAATGAGCAGTAACAGTATGCTGCTATTCCCAAGACTTTATATATCAATATGAGAAAAGAAATGGAAAGAACTACAACATTAAATACCTAAAGCAATGTGAAAAATGGATAATTGGAATCTACTTACGAAGTGCTTTCATTTGTCAACCATAGGTAGGCATGTATTAAATCACTGTCACACCCTCTCTAATCTCCTTAAGTAGAACAAATACCCTTGACAAGAAAGCTACAGTGCCTTCTAACAGCACATCACTGATGTCACTGTTAGGAAGTGGGAGAACAAAGCATTGCTGAAACTGTATACTGAGTGTTGGTCTAATTAGAGCTTAAAAGCTACATGGTAAAATGTGTATGATATGACGTTGTTTGGGGCCCTCCCAGAATTGTTATTCGCATTGGGTATAAAGATAGTAGCCTGCAGTAAGGGCCATTATAAGAAACAGTCATATCAAACTACCTGAACTTTTTTTTCCTTTTTAACATCTTAACTGAAACAGAATTCATATACCACAAAATTCACTTGTTTAAAGTATACAAGTCAAAGGTTTTAATATAGAGTTGTGCAACCATCACCGCAATCTGTGCTTAGAATATTTTCATCACCTCAATGAGAAACCCCCCGACTTATTAGCAGTCACTTCCCATTTCCTTCTCTCACCTCTTCCCCTTAATCCTAGTCGAACACAATCTACTTTCTCTGTAGATTGGTCTGTTCTGGACATTTCATACGACTGGCATCATATAATATGTGGTCTGTAGTGACTGACTACATATAATATGTGGTCTGTAGTGACTGACTTCTTTCACTTAGCGTAATGTTTTCAAGGTTCAGTCATGTTGACATGTATACCTGCATTTCTTTCCTTTTTATGGATGAATAGTATTCCATTGTGTTTACCACATTTTGTTTATCTAGTTTATGGACAATTGCTTTTTTCCACCTTTTGACTATTATAAAAATGCCATTTTGGGCTATTATGATGAATGTCATTTATGAACACTTGTGTACAAATTTTTGCGAGGACATATTTTCTTTTCTTTGTGGGGTATGTAGCTGTGACTGGAACTGCTGAGTAGTAAGTCAACTCTATGTTTCATCATTTGAAGAACTATCAGAATGTTTTCCAAAGCAGCTGTACCATTTTACATTCCTACCAGCAGTGTTAAGAAGGTCCCAATTTCTCTACATTCTCATCAACACTTCTTATTAACTGCTGTCTTTTCACAGCCATCCTACCGACTATGAAGTGGTATCCCATTGTGGTTTTGATTTGCATTTTCTGAATGTCTAATGATGTCAAACATCATTTCATGTGCCATTTGTATGTCTTCATGGGAAAAATGTCAATTCAATTCTTTACCCATTTTTAACTGGGTTGTCTTATTGAGTTGTAAGAGTATACTTTCAAGATACCAATCTCTTAGGAGATATATGATTTGAAAACATTTTCAACCATTCTGTGGGTCGTCTTTTCATTTTCTTGATAGCACCATTTGCAGTACAAGAGTTTTTGATTTTGATGTAGTCCAGTTTATAACTGATCTGTTTTAATCTGATGGTCTTCATGAATCTTGTCCTGTCCTTGGCTTTCCCCACTATTTTGGCTACTGGGATTCTTAAGAGTCAAATTTGTGGCTAACTATTCGCTTTATTTTTGTTTTCCTTTGTGCTTCAATTTCCAAGCATATTTATTTTACTCCACTGTGTTTTATGTTTACTGTAACTCATGCCAGTCCCTCTTAGATCAAGGTGGGGCATACATGAATATATGTTACATGGCCATATGGGATACTGTTGGTTATATGAATAAAAGTAAAGTTATATGAATAAAAGGTCTTTTTTAGTTAATGCTCCAGTTCGCCAATGAGCCGGTGGAACTGAGACTCCAATGTGAAAATAACAGAATAAACGCACTTCCTGTGAATCAGTAAGAACAAGAAACTCTAAAAAGTTGGCTCCAACTTTACCTTTGTTCTCACACATGATTGAAGATTTCTATCAATTTTGGAAGTATCAATAAATGGTCCTATCTTGATTAAAACACTTATATTCAACTCATACATTGGGGCTGAGCCCAAAAGATGACCAAGAATTAGAAACAACTTTCCAAATAACACAGCTATATAATTCTGTTGCTCAGCCCTGATTTGAAGATTTGCTTTCTCAAGGTTTAGACAAAGTTGGTTTCAGTTAAAACAACAATTTTGTTGGTCAGCAAATTTGCATAATGTTCACATAAGGATGTTATAGGACACTCCTTTTTTTCTCTTAACTCATGTTACTGCCTATTACTCTAAGATATCTTTGTTATCAGAGCTGCTCTCGGAATATCTCAGATGACTAATTACCAAGCAAAGCAATGGTGGGAACATATTCTGCTTACAAAAAAAACTGCACATTTGAGAAAAATATTCAACTGGAAATAGTTTACTGATACTTTCTGTGAAACTAAAGGAACTAGGAAAATAAACTATACTTCCAAAGAGAAAATGTTCAGACTTCCTTCTAAATAGCTGAACTCTAATATTTCAGTATTCAATTTGAAAGAGAAGGAGGAATTCAAT
This sequence comes from Rhinopithecus bieti, assembly GCF_001698545.2. NCBI lineage: Eukaryota > Metazoa > Chordata > Mammalia > Primates > Cercopithecidae > Rhinopithecus > Rhinopithecus bieti. The sequence continues at coordinate 677,926 of NW_016809657.1, forward strand.
TTTATAAAAAGGAAAAAACGGCTGGGCATGGTGGCTCACGCCTGTAATCCTAGCACTTTGGGAGGCTGAGGCAGGCGGATTGCCTGACCTCAGGAGTTTGAGACCAGCCTGGGCAACATGGTGAAACTCTGTCTCTACTAAAATACAAAAAATTATCCGGGCATGGCGGCGTGCGCCTGTAGTTCCAACTACTTGGGAGGCTGAGGCAGGAGAATTGCTTGAACCCAGGAGGCGGAGGTTGCAGTGAGGCAAGGTCGTGCCACTGCACTCCAGCCTGGGCAACAGACCAAGATTCTGTCTCCAAAAAAAGAAAAAAAAATGGGTTTGTCCCTATTAGTCAATAGCAATGAAATTTCTACACAAGGAAAAGGACTCCTATAAATGGTAGGATGGCCAGGCACAGTGGCACATGCCTATAGTCCCAGCCACTCAAGTAGTTGAGGCAGGGGGATTGCTTGAGCCCAGGAACTGGGTGCTGCCGTGAGCTATGACAGCACCTGTAAATAGCCATTGCATTCTAGCCTGGGCAACTCTGTCTCTTGGGAAAAAAAAAAAAAAAAAGAAAAAAGGCCAGATGAAGGATGATGTGGGAAAATAACTTAAGTAGAAACAATTCAACAAAACAAGGGGAGCAAAAAAAGCAGTGAAACTTTAGTTTAAGATATTAATGCTTCAACACCAATTTTCATACCTAGTGTCAGTTACCCAGTAATGTGATCTCCTGTCCCTTCCCTTTGTATGTTTATTCTCACAAACACCAATCTTTTCATTCCAGGATTCCAGAAAGCCCTTTCCTAAGAAGTCGGCTCCTGGGTAAATTTCAGAATTGGTACTCTGAATGAAGAGGTGATTTTGGCACTGGAATAGAATATGGCTGCATGGAAAGAGGCAAACTCCCTCTCTGATTGAGAAACCGCAACTCTCTCAAACCGTTTTAAGGTACAAAATACACACAAGGCATAGCATGTGCACAAATCTGAAGTGTACAGCTCAATACATTCTTACATATTTATACACATGTCTAACTACCACCATGACAGGGATACAGAACATTCCTAACACTCCAGATGTTCCCTGTGCCCTTCTGGGACAATATTCTCCCACCAGAGAAAGTGATATTCTGACTTTATTATCACTGATTAGTCTAACGGTTCTTAAATATTATATAAATCAGACAGTCTGTGCTCTTTTGTGTCTGGCTCTTGCAGTTTACCGTAATGTCTATGAGATTTAACCATGTTGTAGCATGTGTCCATAATGTGCTATTTTTTATTGCTGAGTATTACTCCGTTGTATAAATAGAATACAGTTTATTTATTTATATTTTAGAATACAATTTATTTATGTAGTCTACCATTGATGGACACTTGGGTTGTTTCCAGCTTTGAGCTATTATGAATAAAGCTACAGTGAACATTCCCGGCATAACCTTTGGTGAACACATCCAGTTTCTCTTGGATATATACCAGGTGTGGAATTGCTGCGTTACAGGGTAGACGTTATGTTTAGCTTTACTGCCCAATAGTTTTCTAAAGTGCTTGAATCAATTTACAAGCACTTCAGCAACATACCTAGTTCTAGTTCTCCACAAACACACCAATACTTGGTATTGGCAGACCTTTTTTTTTTTTTTGGAGACAGGGTCTCGCCCTGTTGCCCAGACTGGAGTGCAGTGGCACAATCATAGCGTACTACAGCCTCGAACTCCTGGCCTCAAGTGATCCTCCCACCTCAGCCTCCCAAAGCGCTGGGATAACAGGTATGAGTCACCACGCCCTGGCCCAAACTTTTAATTTTTAGCTGTTCTAGTGGGTATGTAATGGTACCTCACTGCGGTGCTTTGTGGTTTTTTTTTTTTTTTGAAACAGTCTTGGCGTGATCTCGGCTCGCTGCAACCTCCACCTCCCGGGTTCCAGTGATTCTAGTGCCTCAGCCTCCTGAGTAGCTGGGATTACAGGAGTATACCACCACGCTCAGCTAATTTTTGTATTTTTAGTAGAAGTGGGATTTTGCTGTGTTGGCCAGGCTGTTCTTGAACTCCTGGCCTCAAAAGATCTGCTTGCCTCAGCCTCCCAAAGTGCTGGGATTATAGGCGTGAGCCACTGCTCCCGACCCTCATTGTGGTTTTAATATCTACTTCCTAGATTGAAAACTGTAATAATATTAACATCTTTTCATATTTTCTTTCTTTTTTTTTTTTTTTGAGACAGAGTCTTGCTCTGTCACCCAGGCTGGAATGCAGTGGCGCAATCTCTGTTCACTGCAAGCTCCGCATCCTGGGTTCACGCCATTCTCCTGCCTCAGCCTCCTGAGTAGCTGGGCCTACAGGCGCCCGCCACCACGCTTGGCTAATTTTTTATATTTTCAGTAAAGACGAGGTTTCACCATGTTAGCCAGGATGGTCTCCATCTCCTGACCTCGTGATCCGCCCGCCTTGGCCTCCCAAAGTGCTGGGATTACAGGTGAGAGCCACCGTGCCCAGCCCATCTTTTCATGTGTTTGTTGGCCACTGATTTTTTTTGAGATGGAGTCTCACTCTGCCACCCAGGCTGGAGTGCAGTGGCGCAATCTCAGCTCACTGTAACCTCCGCCTCCCGGGTTCAAGCAATTCTCCTGCCTGAGTCATCCGAGTAGCTGGGATCACAGGTGCCCACCAACACACCTGGCTAATTTTTGTACTTTTAGTAGAGACGGGGTTTCGCCATGTTGGCCAGGCTGGTCTCGAACTCCTGACCTCAGGTGATCCGCCTGCCTTGGCCTCCCAAAATGCTGGGATTACAGGCATGAGCCACTGCACCGGGTCTATTGGCCACTTTGATATCCTCTTTTGTGAAGTGCCTGTTTAAATCTTCTGACCATTTTTGAAATTTGTTTTTTCCTATTGATTTATAGTTCTTTATATGTTCTGGATACAAGGGCTTTGTGAGACAGGTGTATTGCAAAAATTTTCTTCCATTTTGTGTCTTGCCTTTTTCCTCTCTTAATCATGTATTTTTAAGAAAAGAAGTTCTTAATTTTAATGAAATTCAACTGGCTTTTTTTCTTTCTTTTTTTTTTTTTTTTTGAGACGGAGTCTCGCTCTGTCGCCCAGGCTGGAGTGCAGTGGCCAGATCTCAGCTCACTGCAAGCTCCGCCTCCTGGGTTTACACCATTCTCCTGCCTCAGCCTCCTGAGTAGCTGGGACTACAGGCGCCTGCCACCTCGCCCGGCTTGTTTTTTTTTTTTTTTTGTATTTTTTAGTAGAGACGGGGTTTCACCGTGTTAGCCAGGATGGTCTCCATCTCCTGACCTCGTGATCCACCCGCCTCAGCCTCCCAAAGTGCTGGGATTACAGGCTTGAGCCACCGCGCCTGGCTGGCTTTTTAAGGTTAGTACTTTTTTGTGTCCTACTTAAAGATTCTGCCTACCCCAGTGTCTACTCTCCATACTTTCTTCTCGTTTTACTATCCTGCTTTTCACATTGAAGTTATAATAAGCCATTCTGATTTAGGTTTTCTGTATGGAGGGAAGTAGGAGTGAAGATTCATTTCCCCGCTTATGGTATAACCAACTGCTCTCGTGGCATTCACTGAGGAAAGCCCCCGTTTACTGTTAGGTAACGGGAGCACACCTTCCATGGAGGAGAGCTCTCATACTCACCCGTCTCGATAGTCTGCTTGCCTCCTGAGAGGACACCCAGAGGGAGCGTGCCTGTGGGAGTCAGGCCCTTGAGAGTCAGCACACTCTCACTTTCTTGCCTGCAAAGGAAGACCAAAGCCCTGGGTTAATGCCAGGGAACCCTCCATTCAGCAACTCAAAGATACTGAAGGAAGTGAAGAAAGAGAGCAGAGATGGAAGATAGGTTCTCCTACCTCCTACCCCTTCCCTGACTCAAAGAAAGGGATGTTTTCCACAAATATTTTCATTTTAAACAATCAGCCAGTTCTTGTTTTTCAATTAGAAGCACTTAACAGCCAGGCACTGTTCTAACATTCCCATATTTTATCCCATTTAATACACCTAACAACCTGTGCGTTAGGGCCTATTTATTATTTCTGCTTTACAGGCAAGGAAACTAAGGCACAGAGATGAAACCCAAGATCACACAGATAAGAAGTAGAGCCAGAATTTGAACACAGGCAATCTGGTTGGAAAGTCCACACTAAACCACTACATTCACTACATCTAAGCTACTAACAAATTGAATGTTTGATGGAACATTTTTAGTCGCTTTAACATGTTCATTCAATCTGCACTCGACCTAAAGACCTGCAGTTTCAATACTCAATTCCAATTCTAAAAAAACTGTTCTGAATTCGACGTCTAATTTACTCTCAAAATGCCTTTAATCCATACTGTAATGACAGATATCCTTACCGAAGAATTGAAAAGACCCGTGCCATCTTCCCAATGGCTCTGATCTTACTCCTGATGATCTCCTTACGAACTGTAGTGCTTCCTTAGAGAATACAAAGAATAAGTAAGTTAAAGGGATGTGTTAATAGGCTGCCTTTAAAAAATTCAGGATGAAGTATCTTAAGTTAAAGAAACAATTGTTTTTAAAAAACAGAAATGAAGGCTTAAGTTTGTTTAAACAAACAAAAATCTCAGGAAGTTCTAAGGAGCAAGAGAAAAAATGACCCAGAAGATAAAAAGATGAAGTAAAAAATGAGAGGCCACAAAAGAGACAGACTGGGTGGATCTATGAGAGGTAGGAACTTATTTGTGGTTGTGAAACGTAGAACACAGCAAAGAATGAAATACACACATACATAAACAAACCTCACCAAGCAAGTTGCTACAGCAAAGATGTCTTTTGACAATGCTGTGGGCCACCTTAGGGTGCAGGGTTTGGCCTGCCAAATGGCAAGTGATCATTCCAGCAGCTGTCTTCTGTATGTAAACACAACACCCAGCTAGCTCTCCTGAACTTAGTGAGTGCTGCTTTCATTCTATAATCTTCACTTACATTAGTGAATTATTGCCTCACAATACTACTTTTACAACCGTGCACTATTTTAAAAGCAACAACAGAAAAAGTTAATGCGAGACTTTATGGCTTTTTCTTATCTAAGATTCTGAAAATAGCCCACAAATGAGAAGTCAAGGTCCAGCATGCACCAGGTGTCTACAGTCAAAAGGCAGAAAAAGAAACATGGCCTCTCCTTCCTCACATCCAACCCTCAACACCTTGCCGGATCATGCAACAGGTCCAGAGAAAACATACACATTAAAACTGAAGGGGAGGACGGAGAGCCTTTCTGAAATTATTTAACTACCAATTTTAAAAGTCTAACCAATAGATGACTGTGGTGGGACAGAGAGTAAGCATTAAGCTCTTAGCACACTTTAGTCAGATACCTTTCTGATAGCTTGGAATGTAGTGATCTTCAGGGAGAAGAGACACCAAGAAACAAGGAGACGAAGACAGAAATATGAGAAGAGAAATTTATGTTTACATGGAAAAGAGAAAAAAAAATCACAGTGAAATGCAATGAGAGAAACAGGCTATTATCTTCACCAGCTCATAAGAGATATCCTTGGAATCATGATACAACATTAAATTACAAACTTATTTTGTCAGTAGTTTCTTCCATTTCTTAAAAGTTTATGGTTTTACATTAATTCACATCTATGAGCATCCAACATTTTCTACCCCCACACATCATGAAAATAACATTAAACAAAGATATCATTTGTGGAATAAACGATGCCAAAACAAGGAACAAAACGGAGGACAGAACAGTTAACAAATCTCTTTGTAGGAATAGTATGTTTTTTTTGTTTAATGGATTCTACAGCTTCACAGCTTCTTTTTCAGGGGATATAATCGTTTTCCCTTTTTTTTTTTTTTTTTTTTTTTTTTTTTTTTGAGATGGAGTCTTGCTCTGTCGCCAGGCTGGAGTGCAGTGGTGCGATCTTGGCTCACTGCAACCTCTGCCTCTCAGGTTCAAGCAATTCTCCTACCTCAGCCTCCTGAGCAGCTGGGACTACAGGCGTGTGCCACCACATCCAGCTAATTTTTGTATTTTTAGTAGAGATGGGGTTTCACCACGTTGGCCAGGATGGTCTCGATCTCGACCTCATGATCCACCCACCTCGACCTCCCAGAGTGCTGGGATTACAGGCGTGAGCCACTGTGCCCGGCTCATTCTTCCTTTTATTTATTTATTTATTTTTATGTTTGTGGTGGGAAAGAATAAGAAATACATGTGTTTTTGTTTGTTCGTTTGTTTTTTTGAGACAGGGTCTCCGTCTGTTGCCAGGCTAGAGTGTAGTGGCAAGATCTCGGCTCACTGCAACCTCTGCCTCCCAGGTTCAAGTAATCCTCCCACCTCACGCCCCCAAGTAGCTGGGACCAGAGGCACTCGCCACCACATCTGGCTGATTTCTGCATTTTTAGTAGAGATGGGGTTTCACCATGTTGCTCAGGGGATATTCGGTTTTCTTTTGTTTTCACTTGGCTGCACTACTTCCTCAAGAAGAACTGGTTCCTTATAGTGATCTCCTATACCATAAATAAATACACTCGCAAGCTATCTTCCATATGCTGTTGATTTTCAGTGCAGAACCTGAAGCATGAGAATGTATGGTAATTTCCTCTAGATTCCCAAAGGGAGTTCTGTTTTCTCCATGATGGAGATGGTTTATCCTCACAGTTAAGGGAACCAACTTAGCACAGAGCCTGGATAGGATGAGGCCGGTTTGTGCTTGGGTAACCACCACTTTTCCAGAATCTCTTGCATTCTCAGACAAGTCAGGACCTACCTTTACAATCAAACCTCCCACAGCACACTAGGAAAAAAGTACTTGGCTACATATATAATAAAATGTTACTGAATAAAAAGATTCCTCACACGCCAATAAGAAAAAAAAACAAAATGGGGTTGGGCGTGGTGGCTCATGCCTGTAATCCCAGCACTTTAGGAGACCGAGGCAGGCAGACCACTTTGAGCTCAGGAGTTCGAGACTAGCCCGGGCAAGATGGCAAAACCCCATCTATACTAAAAATACAAAAATTAGCTGGTCACGGTGGCACGCGCCTGTAATCCCAGCTACTTGCAAGGCTGAGGCAGGAGAATCACTTGAACCCGGGAGGTGAAGGTTGCAGTGAGCCAAGATCGCGCCACTGCACTCCAGCCTGGGTGACAGAACAACACTGTCTCAAAAAAAAAAAAAAAAAGGATACAAGATATGAATTGACAAGTCACAAAAGAGAGATAAACATGACCAATAAACACAAGAAAAAATTGTCCATTAGTCTCATAAAAATATAAACTAAAATTTTAATTAAAAACTTAACAACACCAGACTATAACGAGTATCATAAAGAGTATTAGAGACTGCACTGTGACTACACACCTTGCAAAATGTAAAGTGGTACAGCCTTTATCTAGAGGCTGTATCAGAAATTTCTATCTGTATCAGAATTGAAATTTTAAGTACTAATTGACACAGATATTCAATTTCTAGAAATTCATCCTATGGAAATAAGGAGTGTTATTCTTGATTTTCTAATATTGCTTTACTTCCTTTCATCTGACATATTTATTTACTGTTTTTCCTCCCTGCACTAGCAAATAAGCTTATTGAGAGAAGGACATAAACAGTACAGTACTTGGTATATATCAACCATGTAATAAATATTGGTTAAGAGAATGTGCACATTTTTATCTATACAAATTTTCAAAACTGTATGGGTTTTGTCAGCAAAAACTTTGGAAAAACTCCAATATCTAACACCACTGGGATTAGATAAAACATTGATCAGCATGGACAACTACAGATCCATTAGAAACTAGTCTACAAGAAACTCCACAAAAATAGTAAGTGTACTAGATCTTATTACACGACCTCATTCTCATTAAAAAGAAAAAAAACAGAGGGAAGCTATGTGCAGAGATAAAAGACAGCTAACACATATACATTAAGATGTTAACTGTGGATATCTATAAGATGATGGGATTGGGGTGACTTTTTTTCCTTATTTATGGTTTCTCGTATTTTCAAATTTTATTTTCCACAATGAACTAAATTTATTTTAATATGACAAAGAAAATCATTCAAAATAAACTAAAACAACTAAAACCAAAACCAAACCTCTCCCTAGTTTTAGTTTAAAGGAGGAAAAGTTTACCTTCTGCTTCATCATCAGAAATCAGTTCATCATCAGAGCATATGTTGAGCACATTTACCAGCATCTCTGTGACTATGTAAAACAAAATAATCCAAAATTTATGAGGTACTTTCTCTAAAATAATGTGTATATCTAAATAAACACACGTTAAGTAAGCATGAACAAAAATTATTTATCATTATGTTAGTAACAATAGCTATAAAAAGTAGCATAAATGTAAACTTTCAGGTTTAAAAATAATTTGGGTAGATTACTTGCTCCAGTACAAGTATGGAGTCTTTGAAGATCTATTGCATAACTACTTGATTTTACTGGGTTGCTGTTCAGAGCTTCTTCCCACACTGATACACACGTGATAAAATTTTTTCCCATTTTACAAAGTTAACCCAACAGGCCTATGTCCAACAGGCTTAGCTTATGTGAGTAGTTGTACAAATAAAATTGTAAGGACAATAAATTCTGTTTAAATCTCTTCAGTAGTGAAGAAATCTGAGGCAATGACAAGTAACTATGTTGTTTTATCATCTTGATCATAGTAGGTCAGCTACTTTAAATTGATATTTACAGTAAGAAAACCATAATGTATGAAAATTTAAGAACCAATTACATGCCATTTACAAATCTATGTAGAGGCTGGGCACAGTGGCTCACACCTGTAATCCCAGCACTTTGGGAGGCTGAGGAGGGCGGATCACTTGAGGTCAGGACTTTGAGACCAGCCTGGCCAATATGGTGAAACCCTGTATCTACTAAAATACAAAAATTAGCCAGGTGCAGGGGCACATGCCTATAATCCCAGCTCCTTGGGAGGCTGAGGCAGGAGAATCGCTTGAACCCAGGAGGCGGAGGTTGTAGTTAGCCGAGATTGTGCCACTGCACTCCAGCCTGGGTGACAGAGCGAGACTCTGTCTAAAAAAAAAAAAAAAAAAATCTATGTAGAGAACAAACAAAATTAGAAAACATTTCTGAACCTTGGGGGGGCTCATGCAAATATAAGGTGTGCTCAGTCACCAAACAACTGATGAGACACGTGCTTTAGTTCTCTTACCTTTTTCCCCAACAAAAGGCAAAGACCATGTGAAAACATCCATAAAGTTTGGAAGCCAGTAGGGGTGTGGAGAACAATTAAACTGCCTGATATTCATGACATTGTTTTCATATTTCAACACAGCAGCTAAAAAGGAAAAAAGCAAGAAAATCTGGCAAAGAGGAACATGGCATGGCAACTGATATGCTTTGTACAGCTGTGTACCTGCTACACAGAATTCGAGAACTTTCCATTTGTAAAGTCAGGACTTGACTAGGTAAAGCGCAGATGGAAAATTTTAAAGCCTTTTATTTAGTTCATTCTCTTAAGAGTTATTCCAAGGAACAAAGTCACCTGAAGAGCTCATATAATAAAAGTACAAAAGAAACTGAAACTTTGGAGTCACTGCACAGTAACTATCTATATAACCCTCAAGATCCACATGAGGAAAATTTCCCCACAATTTCCTTTTATAGGCCAAATGGTTATAATTACAACTCTCCTTTGAAGGCAAATATCACTCATTAAATGGCCACAGCCTGTTTTGCTAGTCATTAGCCTTAGTTAAATATTGTATACACTCTCTGGGAGTTTATATAGTGCAGTTACCAACTCATACTGGAAGATACAAAAGGCAAACTTGGAGCAATTTACAATTAAATGTTCAAAATTATATTAAATCATCTCTGTATTCAATATATGGATTTTAAAATTGCCGATTTCTCCAATACACAGCAGTATATGGCCAGCAAGCTATGTTTAATATTAAGCATTCAGAGTTGCACACATACTTTGATGCCAAACTGATTTTCTTTATATTTTGAAAGTCTTAAAATCCAATTCCTTAGCCTCTATCACCAGCAGTGTTGTTGGCACTATTCTCTTAATTATTCCGTGGTCATGAAATAAAATAGGGTGTAACAGTTCTCTAGAAATGACAGATATAGGTCACGTCCCTGTTTCTGTTTCTTTGTTATAGGACAATCTAGTGTTCTTAAAATTTAAGTTATTGAATGTCTAAAATGTACACCATAGATTATTAAGAAAATAAATTAAAATATAATCTCTAGCTCTTAAAAAGCCTAACACTGGCTATGACGCACACGTTCCATTATTTTCACGTGTATGTATTTATTTAGTTTAGGTAAATATGTCATATATCATTATTCAACAACTCCCTCAATTTCTACACAGGAAAAAGAAGTGGGAGGTGAGTCTCAACAGTGAATGACTGGAAACGAGTTTATAAAACTGCTTTTGGGGCCGGGCGCGGTGGCTCACGCCTGTAATCCCAGCACTTTGGGAGGCCGAGGCGGGTGGATCACGAGGTCAGGAGATCGAGACCATTCTGGCTAACACAGTGAACCCCCGTCTCTACTAAAAATAATACAAAAAATTAGCTGGGTGAGGTGGCGGGCGCCTGTAGTCTCAGCTACTGGGAAGGCTGAGGCAGGAGAATGGCGTGAACCCGGGAGGCGGAGCTTGCAGTGAGCAGAGACTGCGTCGCTGCACTCCAGCCTGGGCGACAGAGAGAGACTCTGTCTCAAAAAAGCAAAACAAAACAAAACAAAACTGCCTTTGGGTGTGTTCCCAGTGGACAGAAGAAAACAAGAAGAATCTTTAAAAATCATGATTAAAGGTCTTTCGTGTAACCAGTGGAACTAAGAAATACCTGTAGATACCAAGAAGTCTAAAGAATATGAGTACTCCTAGCACTCTGGGAGGCTGATGCAGGCAGATTGCCTGAGCTCAGGAGATCGAGCCCAGCTTGGGCAACGTGGTGAAACCCCGTCTCTACTAAAATACAAAAAATCAGCCAGGCATGGTGATGTGCACCTGTAGTCCCAGCTACTCGGGACACCACTGTACTCTAGCCTGGGCAACAGAGCGAGACTCTGTCTCTGAAAAAAAAAAAAAAAAAAAAAAAAAAATATATATATACATATTATACTGAAAGAGGGCAGGTGTGGTGGCCACACACCTGTATACCCAGCAGCTTTTGGGAGGCCGAGGCAGGAGGATTGCTTACAGCTCAGGAGTTTGAGACCAAGCTCTGGGCAACATATGAGACCCTAAGTCACGTACAAAAAATATTTTTAAAATTAAGCCAGGTGTGGTGGCAATGCACCTGTGGTCCCAGCTGTTGAGAAAGGCTCGAAAGTGGGAAAGGATCACTTGAGCCCAGGAAGTCAAGGGCTGGCAGTGAAAGCCAAGATCGTCGCCACTGCGCTCCCAAACCTAAGTGGCAAGACCGAGAAGAGAGAGAGAGAGAGAGAGAGAGAGAGAGAGAGAGAGAGAGATGGGAAGGAGGAGAGGGAGGAGGGGACGGGGAGGGGAAAGGGGGAGGGAGAGAGGAGAAGAGAGGAGAGGAGAGGAGAGGAGAGAGAGGAGAGGAGAGGAGAGGAGAGGGAGAGGTCAAGAGAGAGAAAAGAAGAGCAACAGAAGAAGAAAGGGAAGAAAAGAACAATAGAGTTGCCTTTTCAGAAAAGAAGGCACTTGCATGGGGAGTAATTGAGTACCACCAGGGACTGTTTCAAATGCCACATTTTCTGCCTTTTTCCTTCTAAAATGCTTACGAAACAACCAATGAAAATAAGATTGTTTTGAGATAAAAGTTACTAATTATGTCAAAGTTGACAGAAAACTCAAGTAGAATGAACTGTGACTTTTACTTTTTTTTTTTATTTTTTAGACAGTGTCTTGCTCTGTTGCCCAGCTGGAATGCAATGGTGTGATCACAGCTCACTGCAGCCTCGAACTACTGGACTCAAAGGATCCTCCTACCTCAGCCTCCTGAGTAGCTAGAACTATAGGCATGCTCCACCTTGCCTCGCTAACTTTTAAATTTTTCTTTGTAAAGACGGGGTCACATTTTGTTGCCCAGGCTGGTCTTGAATTCTAGGCCTCAAGTGATCTTCCCTTTGGCCTCCCAAAGTGCAGAGATTACAGGCATGAGCCACTGTGCCTGGCCAGGACTGTGACATTAAAAGTTTGCTAAAGGAATAATCAAGAACAAAACCAGGTTAGATTGAGACAAAAAACAAGCTAGTAGTGAGTTAACTGTATAGTGGCTGCTGACTTAGGTGGCATGTTTCAGCTTGGCACACTGATAAATCCATTGAGCAATCAATAGATACTCTTTCTGATGAAGTTAAAAAAGAAAGTGAGAAAGGAACACCTTCATTACAAATAGCAGATCTAGGGCCACTAACAGTCCTTGAAGACGTTTAACAACACAAATAGTCCACACCATTGACAAGAGAATAAATAAGAATAAAACCTAAGTTGCTAATATACTGGAAATATCAGGAAAAAGGAAATAACAAATGAACTTAGGGAGAAGCAGAGCATTGTAGGACAGATAAGGCTCAGAGAAGAATGTTAACGTAAATGAAAACATAAGGCTAGGACAGAACTTAAGTCAAAGACATGCTTTTTAAAATAGACAAGTCACTGGAGGACAAACTAAAATGACTGACCCAAATCAGATTTAAATGAGATGTGCCATTCCACAGTTTACTTTTAAACAGAGTAAATATTAATTATATTTTGGCCATCTTTGGAACTTATCTCCCCAACTGCATATACAAGGTATAACTATAAAGTAATGAGACTTAAGAAACCACCAGCTACAAACACACCAGACCTTTGTATCAGATGAGTGTGGTCCTTTGATATCATCACATCAGGTACAATAACAGTAAAATCTGTATTACTATAGTAATTTATATTTTGAACAACACTTTAAGATCCATTTTCCTTATTCCAACTTATCTTCAACAACCCTATATGACAGATATTTTAAAGATGAGGCTCAGAGAAGTACCTTATTAAATGTGACACACTTAAAAGTGAAGCAGTACTAGACTGACTCCTTGCTTTGTGTACTTTTCAGCACAACTTATTGCCTTACCATACAATTAATCCAGAGATGCTGCCATTACTCAAAACGTTTTTGGAACTCCTCTTTTGGAAGTGCCTCCAGAGCCACTGTATCAGCAACACGAGAAAAACCAGTCTCATTACCTTATAATCATACCTTGTTTCTGACCCCAAATGGTATCATCCAGCTTGATCACTCACCTTATTTATCAGTCTTGACTCCGAATGACTTTTGGCTGTCCAAAAATCAAATCCACCCTCAAAGGACGAAGATTTCCCATCATTGAGGATAATCAAAAGAATGTGTCGCAGACTCTGAAGGCAATGCCAAAAGAGGAGTTCCAAAAATGTTTTTGAACAAGGACAGCATTGTTGGAATAGGTGTGTAGCCTCCCAAGGTAACTACTTTGAAGGGACAATACTCATTTGGATATGTTTGTTCTGGCATGTTTATTTTCAAAGTCCTATTAATTTATAGTCATACTTTATAAACAACAAAATAGTTACAGAAATATGAAGTTTTTAGGAGGACCACTGCTTCGATAGAAAACTTATAAACTATTAATCATAAAAGTTTTAAATTAAAAAAAACACTTTAACAGGATAAAGTGTTAGAAATAAAATTTCTGGAACAAAAGGCATGTATATATCCATTCTTCTTTTTTCATATGGGAAACTGAAGATTAGAAAGATAATGTGACTCACCCAAAGTCACAGTATTAGTTTCTGGCAGGGCTTAAACTAAAAATGAAGTTTTTTTTTTTTTTTTTTACTTTGTACACTAGGTCACTCTACCTAGACCATATCTCAAGAAAACAAAATAGTTTAACAATTCACAAATATTAAAATACCAATGATGACTCTGAGATACTGTTATAAATACATTAAATTCACCAAAACCAATAATTTATGCTAACTATTCTAACATGAGCCTGAAGCAATTTATTCTTCTTATACTTTGATTCTGTAGTATCAATCCGACCTATTATGATCATTATTTTTACTCACAAAGAAGCCAGTAATCCTTAGGAGATAAAGACCAAGCAGCAGCATAAATTCTAAATTTCTTGGCCTTTGTTTCAACGAAGACCCCTTTTTTTCTTATTTAAAGTTTATATTTTAAAATGAAACAAACACACATACATACATACAATTAAACCAGAGCTCACGTTTACTCATAAATTCAAACTCAAATATTGCTGGACTCCTTTACCTTTATTGTTATAGACATCTAGGTAATTGGGGGCAGAGAAAATTGTAATAAGTGATGGAAAGCCTGTTGCTTGGCTCTTCCTGTACATTCGATACCTGAAAAAGAGATGAAAGCCCATCTGTCTTCATATTAAATGCAAAGACTCTGCAGTGATATTTGGTACAATTTTAATGTGACTTACCCAGCATCTTGGGCTTCATGGGCTCTGATAATTGATAATAAATTATTGTTCTGCAAAAATTCACAAACTGCAGGGTAACTGGAAAAGAAAATCAGAAAACATAAATCCAGAATTAAAACAATTTTTTAAATAGGAAGATGGAGAAAAGTCAACGTGATATTAGCTGATTTTGTTTCAAAATTACAAGTATTACACACTACTGAAATGTTATGAATACATTAGTACTCATCATTCTGTTTTTCTATTTCACTAATATACCTCACTACAGATCAAACATGAAGACAATAGATAATCCTACAATAGCAAGAGCTCCTCCCTCCCATCTTTTAATTTTGTCTTAATCCATAATGATAATAATACAACACTAAAACTTTTATCAGTGTCTTGATATTAAAAGTGCAACAGTAGTGTGTGTGTATATATAGTAGGTGCTAAAATTCAACACATACTTTCTTCAATTGTCAAATTGTTAGATAAAAGAATGTACTTACAGCTTCACAGGTAATATCAACACCAAGATAATATTATGCAGGAATAAGATATATATAATATAGTTATTATATATATTTTCTTTTTTTTTTTTGAGATGGAGTCTTGCTCTGTCGCCCAGGCTGAAGTGCTGTGGCGCAATCTCGGCTCACTGCAAGCTTATGCAGGAATATTTTAGGAGTAGATGTAAATATTTTAGCCAACCATATTCTAAAAAAAGATACAATATTCTCACATACTCCTAAAATATTCTCGTCATACTATTACCTCTCTGAATGACAAATACCTGATAGGAAGAACTGGAGTATACAAAATTAACCTGGAATTACTTAGGCATTAATTATTTAGTTTATTTTTAAAATCTTTGTTTCTCCTTATGCTCATTAGAAAAAAATTACTTTTAAAGTAGATTGTAGGTGACGTCAGCAAGATGGCAAAAGAGAATGTCCCCAGCCGTGATCCTCCTACAGAAACAATAGTTTGGAAGCCATCCATGACCATAAGTGCCACTATGAGAACCTTGGGATTGAGGTAGGTGGTTATGAAACCTTGGTGGAGCCCAAGACTAGGAGCAGCTGCTTTGAGAAGGTAGGCCCACTGACCTTTCAGTTATAGACCCAGAATCAGCCCGTCCCTTGTAAACTTGGTTCCAGTCCTACTTGTCTACAGTCCTACCACCAACCTCATCCATCCTGGGAAGGAACCATGTCTATTGATGCCCCTAGTAACAGATCAACCAACCAGACCCAACTGCAAACTCAAAGCAGCACTCTGACCTGGCTCCAGCTGTGTTCTACTATGGCCAAGAGGAAGGCCTGTCTTAACAGGGACCTTGTGGAAATCATGCCTGTCCATTCCTCTGGTAAAAGGGCTGCTGACTGGACCCAAACATAAACCCAAAACAGCCTCTTGGGTCCCACCCTATTGAGTTCCAGAAACAGCTCTCCCCATCCATGGGACATACTTGTTCATGCCCCTAGTGGCAGGCCCACTGACTATGAACCCTAATGTAGCCCCATAAGCTAGCTTCACCCCTGCTTAATCACAATACCACAGGCAATCCCACCAATCCAGGGACTCAATAGGAGAAGGTATTTACTTGATGAACTAGTCCATAAAAACTGGAAGGCCCCTGCTCCTTCAAATGCATAGACTCCATTGCAAGGCTATATGAATTATAAAGAACCAGGCAAAAATGACATCACCAAAGGAAACTAATAAAGCTCTAGTAACTGGCCCTAAATAAATAGAGATGTATGAATTGTATAACAAAGAATCCAAAATAATCATCTTAAAGAAGCTCAATGAACTATAACTAAACAAAATCAGGAAAGCAATAAATGAATAAAGAGAGATGTTTAAAACAGAAACCATAAAAAGAAGCAAATAGAAATCCTGCAGCTGAAGAACACAATGACTCAACTGAAAAGCTCAAGAGACAGCTTCAACAGCAGACTCAGGCAGAAGAAAAGAAACGGCAAACTTAAAAGATAGGTCATTTGAGGCTGGGTGCGATGGCTCATGCCTGTAATCCCAGCACTTTGGGAGGCTGAGGAGGGTGGATCATGAGGTCAGGAAATCGAGACCGTCCTGGCCAACACGGTGAAACCCCATCTCTACTAAAAATACAAAAAATTAGCCAGAAGTGGTGGCGGGTGCCTGTAGTCCCAGCTACTTGGGAGACTGAGGCAGGAGAATGGCATGAACCTGGGAGGCAGAGGTTGCAGGAAGCTGAGATCGTGCCACTGTACTCCAGTCTGGTTGACAGAGCAAGACTCCATCTTAAAAAAAAAAAAAAAAAAAAAAAAAAAAGGACATTTAAAATAATACCATAAGGGGGGCAAAAAAAAAAGATAGGTCATTTGAAATGATACCATCAGAGGGACAAAACAAAAAAGAATAAGAAAGAATGTGGGAAGTATACGGGACTTATGGGACAACATCAAGTGCAAGTGAAAATAATATAGGCATATGAGAGTTACAGAGAAGAAAGGGGCAGAAAGCTTATTTTTAAAAACTAAGGCTAACAGTTGTTAGCCAAATCTAGGGACGGAAAAATCGAAGCATCTTCAATTCATGAGCCTAAAGGTTCCAAATAAGCTCTTAAACACTGAGACGACATTATAATTAAGTTGTTAAACTCAAAAAGAAAAATCTGAAAGCAGCCAAGAGAAATTCTACTTGTCACATACAGAAAAGGAAGCTTCTATAAGATGTTATCAGTGAATTTCTCAGCTGAAACTTGCAGGCCAGGAAAGTGGGAGACAATATATTCAAAGCGCTAATGAAAGGAAAAAAAAAAAACTGCCAACCAGGAATACTTTACTCAGCAAAATTGGTCCTTTAAGAATGAATGGAGAGTATAAGACTTTTCAGAAAGCAAAAACTGGAGTTTTCACAACTACACCAGCCCTTATGAGAGCACTAAAGGAAGTTAAAGTAGAAATTAAAAGATGCAGCTGGCCGCGGTGGCTCGTGCCTGTAAATCCCAGCGACTCTGGAGGCCGAGGAATGGCACATCACTTCGAGGCCAGGAGTTAGAGTGCCAGCCTGGCCAACATGCTAAAACCCCATCTCTACTAAAAATGTATAAAAAATTAAGCGGGTGTTGTGGTTGTGTGCTGTAGTCAGCTACTCGGGGGGCTGGAGGTAGGAAATACACTTGAACCTGGGAAGCAGAGGCTGCAGTGAGCCAGATCGACCAATGCACTCCAGCCTAGGTGACATAGCAGAGGACATTGTCTCAAAAATATAAGTAAAATCTGAGATTAATTACTATTAGGTGTGTGAATGGTGAGTAAAGTGTAGAGTTTTCTATTACGTCATTGAAGGTAAGTTCTCCTTCTCAGCTTAAGACAGACTGGCCATAACTATAAAATGTTTGATGCGAACCCTTATGAATGAAAAAGCACAGTAATACACGAAAGATAAAAAGAAAAGAACCAAAATACCCCACTACAAAAATAAAAATCGAATCACAAGAGAAAAAGAGAGGAAATAGTATAACCACAAAACAGATCAGACAAGCAAACCAACAAAATGGTAATGAAGTCCTTATCCAATCAATCATTACTTTAACTCCCAAATCAAAGAATTATAGTATGAGTGAATGGATGAATAACAAGACCCAACTATATGACTGTCTACAAAAGATTCACTTTAGATTTAAAGAACCATAAGCTGAAACTAAAAGTGGTAGAGAAAGGTATTCCCATGCAAATAGTAACCAAAAGAGAACATGATGGCTAAACTTTTTATCAGGACAAATAGACTTTAAGTCAGAAATCATCACAAGAGGGAACAAAAGTAATTATATAATGATATAAGGGTCCAATACAACAGAAAGATATAACCATTATAAATAATATATGTACCTAACATCAAAGCAGCCTAAATATATATTAAGCAACAACAGATCTGGATAGGCAGAATGACAGTAATAAAATTAATAGCAGAGTTAGAGGGCACGGTGGCTCACACCTCTAATCCCAGCACTTTGGGAGCGAAGTGCGGTGGATCACCTGAGGTCAGGAATTTGAACCAGCTGTGCCAACATGTGAAACTCATCTCTACTAAAAATACAAAAATTACTGGGCATGTGGGCATGCCCTGTTAATCCCAGCTACTTGGGAGGCTGAGGCAGGAGAATTGCTTGAACCCAGGGAGGCGGAGGTTGCAGTGAACGCGAGGGTTCACCACTATATCTCCAGAACTGGGCGACAGAGCAAAGACTCTGTCTCAAAATAATAATAATAATAATAAAATAATAAATAATAATAATAATATAACAATAGCAAGTAACTTCAACACATCATTCTCAGAATGGATAAATCATCCAGTCAGAAATCAATAAGCAAACAACAGAATTGAACAACACTATGGACCAAATGGACCTAATACGCATATACAAAACTTTTTGCCAAATAACAGAAGACTACAATTCTTCCCAAGTGTATACAGAATATTCTTTTGGCTATATAATCATAAAGAAGTATCAACAAACTTAAGAAGATGTAAATCATCCTAAGTATCTTTTCCCACCACAATGGAATGAAACTAAAAATCAGTAACTGTAAGAAAACAGGAAAATTCACAAATATGTAGAAACTACACACCACACTTTTGAACAACTATTGTGTCAAAGAGGAAATCAAAAAGGAATTTAAAAATTATCTCTAGATAGGTCAGGAGTTCGAGACCAGCCTAAGCAACATAGCAAGACCTCGTCTCCTCTAAAAATTTTAAAAACAATTAGCTGGGTATGGTGGTACATCCTGTAGTCCCAGCTACTCAGGAGGCTGAGGCAGGAGGATTGCTTGAGCCCAGAGGTTCAAGGTTGCAGTGAGGTATCACTGTGCCACTGCATTCAGCCTGGGTGACAGAGCAAAACACCGTATTTCAAAAAAAAAAAAACAAAAAACAAAAAACCCTCAAGACAAATGAAAACAAACAAAAATATACATATCAAAATGTATGGGATGCAGCAAAAACAGTACTTACAGGAAAGTTTATAGTAATAAATGCCAATTTAAAAAACAAAAAAGACCTGAATTCAACAACCTTATCTTACACTTCAAGAAACTGGAAAAAGGAGAATCAAATAAACCCAAAGTTAGCAGAAGAAAGGAAAGTTTAGGGCAGAAATGAATCAAATAGAGAACAGAAAAACAATAGAAAAAAGTCAAAACTAAGTGTTGGTTTTTGAAAAACTAAACAAAATTGAACAAACCCTTAGCAAGACTAAGAAAAAAACAGATAAATAAATAAAAAATGAAAGAGGAGACATTACAATAGATGCCACAGAAATAAAAGGGATCATAAGGGACTATTACAAATAACCATACACCAAAACACTGGAAAACCTAGAAGAAATGGATAGAGTCCTAGAAATATACAACCTGCCAAAACTGAATCAAGAAGAAATAGAAAACCCAAACAGACGAATAGCAAATATGGACACTGAATCTGTTATCAAACAGCTTTCAACAAAGAAAAGCACAGGACCAGACGGTTTCATGGGTGAATTCTATCAATCATTAAAAAAAAGAATTAATACCAATCTCTCTTAAACCTTCCAAAAAATAGAAGAGGAGAGAATTCTTCCAAACTCACATTATGAGGCCAGGATCACTCTGATACCAAAGCCAAAGACACCAGAAGAAAGAAAAGTACAGGTATCTTTGATGAACATAGATTTTTAATCGTCAATAAAACACTAGAAAGCCAAACTCAACAACACACTAAAAGGATTATACACCATGGCTAAATGGGATTTATCCCTGGGATAAAAGAAGGCAGAGTATCACTTTGTTCAACCTCAGCTGGGAACATGCATGTGTCCTGGGTGAGTCAAATTTTTTATGTCATTATTCCCAGTAGCTACATTCTATAATGTTGCTGCAAAAACAGAATTAGCAAATAATGAAACACTACTGCTAAGGGAAATACAGGGTAAAGTTCCTGTGAGCCTCTGGTCATAACATTTTCACCCACCAATTAATATATACCCTTGTTTCAGATGTGTTTCTGTCTAATAATACTTTAGGTCATTTACACTGTTGATTCATTAACATTGAACTCATGCCCAAAACCACCATAATTCATGCCTAAACAAAGCCTATATCTAACACTCACATATTTTCCCTGTAAGACACACCACAGCCTTCTTGTGCTTAGGAACCCTAGACAGCAGCACTTCAGCACTATACTTGGTGGCCATTCTAAACAGTGAAATCACTCATGAAAAGCACAAAAACATAAAACATGTTTCACTAAATAAAACCCAAAAGAATGCCTGTTTACAATATGAGGGCTGCAAAAAGAAGGTAGGGCATCATTTTGTTCAATCTCAGCTAGGAACATGTGAGTGAGGTGGCTCAAATTTTTTGTTGCACTGCACACTGCATTCCCATGAATGATTATGACACCTCTGTAAGTACTGATTTGGGTGTTACAAACACATCTTAGTAAGTGGGGGAATTCACAAATATGAAATCCATAAGTAATGAGAATCAAGTATATATCCACAGGATTAAGTTTTAGAAGTAGAATTTCTGGATCAAAGGCCATGTACAAATGCCTTTGATAGATATTACCAAGTTGATGTCCACAGAAATTGTACCAATTTCTATTCTGACAACAATGAATACGTATTATACGTATTTTAAGCAATGTAAAAAGAAATAAAAGTTAATTGATTTCATCACATTAGTCATTGGAAAAGTTGGCATGGAGGAATGAAAAATGGTTACTGGCTGGGTGGGACTCATCCCTGTAATCCCAGTACTTTGGGAGGCCAACCAGGGAGGGGTGCTTGAGTCTAGGACTTTGAGACCAGCCTGGGCAAAACAGCAAGACCCTGTCTCTACAGAAAATTAAAAAAGCAGCTGGGCATGGCGGCACACGCCTACAGTGCCAGCTACCCAGGAGGCTAAGGCAAGAGGACTGCTCAAGCCCAGGAGGTTGAGGCTGTAGTGAGCTGTCATGGCGCCACTGCACTCCAGCCCGGGAAACAGAGACAGACCCTGTCTCAAAAAAAAAAATAAAATAAAATAAAAAAAGAAGAAGAAAGAAAAAAAAGACAGTTTACTATCCATCTGACAAGGGATTAATAACCAGAATATGTAAGGAGCTCAAACAATTCAATACGAAAAATCCAATAATCCAATTTAAAAATGAGCAAAATATCTGAATAGACATTTCTTAAAAGGAGACATAAAATGGGAAACAGGTATATGCAAAGGTATTCCATATCACTGATCATCAGAGAAATGCAATCAAAACTATGATATCATCTCACTCAGTTAAAATGAGTTTTATCCAAAAGACAGGCAATGACAAGTGCTGGTGAGGATGTAGAGAAAAGGGAACCCTCATACGCTATTGGTGGGAATGTTTAGTACACTACTATGGAGAACAGTTTAGAGGTTCCTCAAAAAACTAAAAATTGAACTACCATATAATTCAGCAATCCCACTACTATGTATATATATAAAAGAAAGGAAATCAGGATATTGAAGAGACATCTGCACCTCCATGTTTATCGCAGCACTGTTCACAATAGCCAAGATTTGGAAGCAACGTAAGTGTCTATTAACAGATGAAAGGACAAAGAAAATGTGGTACATATACACAATGGAGTATTAGTCAGCCATGAAAAAGAATGAGTTCCTGTCATTTGCAACAACATGAATGGAACTAGAGAGGTCATTATGTTAAATGAAATAAGCCAGGCACAGGAAGACAAACTTCATATGTTCTCACTTATTTGTAGGAGCTAAAAATTAAAACAATTGAACTAATGGAGATTACAGTAGAATGATGGTTACCAGAGGCTGGGAAGGGTAGTGAGAGGGGAAATGGGATAGTTAATGGGTACAAAAAAACAGAAAGAATGAATAAGACCTAGTATTTGCTACTGTGAGATTTAAACAACAGGGTCACTATAGTGAATAATAATTTAATCGTACATTTTAACATAACTAGAAGAGGCTGGCCACAGTGGCTCACACCAGGACTTTGGGAGGCTGAGGTGGGTGGATCACTTGAGGTTAGGAGTTCCAAACTAGCCTGGCCAACATGGGTGAAATGCCATCTCTAAAAAACACAAAAATTAGCCAGGCATGGTGGTGGGTGCCTACAATTCCAGTACTCGGGAGGCTACGGCAGGAGAATTGCTTGAAGCTGGGAAGTAGAGGATGCAGTGAGCTGAGATCACGCCACTGCACTCCATCCTATGCGACAGAGCAAGACTCCGTCAAAAACAAAGTGAAAAAAAAAAAAACAACAAAAAATAAAAGAGTATAATTGGATTGTTCGTAACACAAAGGATAAATGCTTGAGGTGATGGATACCTCATTTACTTTGATGTGATTATTACATGTTGTATGACTGTATCAAAGTATCTCATATAACCCATAAATATATATACCTACTACGTACTCACAAAAATTTTTTTTTAATTTTTTTAAAGAAAAAAGGTTTAGAAGAACGCTAAAAGTAATGGTGAAATCAAAGTTTCATGTGTGTGTGCATGCATGTATTTTAATGAACACATTATCTTAGCCAAGTAACAGAGATTTTTAGGGAAATAAATATATTATTTGCCACAATAAAATACTGGGATTAAAAATAATTTAGATTTCCAACTTCTCTATGTCTTTTTTTTTTTTTTTGAGACAGAGTCTTGTTCTGTTGCACAGGCTGGAGTATAGTGGCACAATCTTGGCTCACTGCAACCTACACCTCCCAGGTTCAAGTGATTCTCTTACCTCAGTCTCCCAATTAGCTGGGATTACAGGAGTGCTGCCACCATATCTGGCTAATTTTTGTATTTTTAGTAGAGATGGGTTTTGCCATGTTGGCCAGGCTGGTCTTGAACTCCCGGCCTCAAGTGATCCGCCCGTCTAGGCACCCCAAAGAGCTGGGATTATAGGGGTGAGCCACCACGCCCTGCCTGTCTTCCTATTTTTGAGTGTCTAATCACAATGAAAGCTCCTGTGAAATTTAAAACAACAACCAACTTCCAGGAAATGTACTGGGCTTAGTTCACAATGTCCTGTTCTTTTTATATCTTAGTCTACACTAGTGGTTACAAAAGTTGGAGAGCTTTTGAAAACACAATAGGATTCCTCTCAGACCCAGTATCAGAATCTCGGGGGAAAGAGCCAAGAAAGCTTTGATTTTTTAAAAAAAAGTGTATAGCTAATGTTTAGGAACAAATAGTCTAGATCAGTTAGAGTCGGACAAAAATATCAGAGCACTGTAGGATGTCCAATCATGTTTAGTGTATTACACTTCTTAGGGCATAATATCTAAGAAAATATAAAAAGCCAAACAAATAAGTTTCTTGTCTCCTATTAATCGAAAAATTAAACACAAGTGCTTATACTACACAGATCTGAAATATAATATGCTGAAAAATAATCTGATAAAATGAATTACAGTTTCCTTTCATAATTTTCTATCTCAAGGACTAGCTTACCTGTAGAAATAAGAGCACCCTCGGACAGTGTTGTGGGTATAGTGCTCCAAGGTCTTCTCATTGCCATAATCCTCTGAAGGATCAGACCAAAGCAGGTCACACACAGGTCCAAAGGCAGGAGGTTCTGTAAACCTGTCTAACTAGAAGACACACAAAAGCCAAAAGAAAAAAATCAGGAGAGCAAAAGGCTTCTTGGAAATTGGTATGCATCAAAGAAAAACCCCTTCCACCCACAAGAATGTATTAGGAGAGAAGCCAGTGTGCCCCTAAAGGATTTTCCTGCAAGAAAAGGAACATTTAACAATTTTAGATACAATAACTTTTATTCTTTTTCTGCAATAACTTTTTTTTCTTTTTTTTTTGAGACAGAGTTTCACTCTTGTTGCCCAGGCTGGAGTGCAACGGCATGATCTCGGCTCACCGCTAACTTCGCCTCCCAGCTTCAAGCGATTCTCCTGCCTCACCCTCCCTAGTAGCTGGGATTACAGGCATGTGCCACCATACCCAGCTAATTTTGTATTTTCAGTAGAGACAGGGTTTCCCCATGTTGGTCAGGCTTGTCTCGAACTCCTGACCACAGGTGATCTGCCCTCCTCGGCCTCCCAAAGTGCTGGGATTACAGGCGTGAGCCACTGCGCCCGGCCTGCAATAAATTTTTATAAACATCCCTGTCATTTAACCATGCTGTAGTAAAGGATCCTCTTACATCCTAATCGTAAAGGAGTACTAATTTAATTCAAATGTGAAATCAACCACTATAGAGATATACTATTTTAGAAAGACTATGACTATATAAAATTAATTTTAATTGTCTAGGTGAGCCAATGTTACCATGAGAGCAGAAATGTTTTACAATGGTTCTGTTCATTGCAAACCTCATTCCAGTGGAGATTTCTTTATTTTAAAGAATGCTAATTTTGTAAGGGCATTTATCCTTTCCATTCTATGCAGCTGAGGTATTTCAATATGAGTTATTAACTTAAGCCTTTAGTCACTGCTGCTTTAGTTAAAAGCATAAAAACCAAGAGAAAGTAAGTAAGAGAATAGCTGAATGCCAAGAAGATAATTTCTACTGAGTGAAAGAGCTTTTTATTGATACGATTGATTCAGAATTATAAAATTCATATTTTACTATGTAAAAGAGAAATGCTGGTTATTTAAAAGACAGTAAGGCAAGAGAAAAGCCAGTACATATAAGTACACCCTCTTACCCTGAGGAGACTTTCATTCAGAGAAAATAGTTTTATAAACAGAAAAATCTTTAGTCTCAGTACCTATAAGAGAGGATGAGTATCCATCACTTTGATTAAAAAACAGAGAGAGAGACAGGTAGAAGAATTCAAAGGTAGAGAAGATAAGATGACTATGTACAATAAAATTGGTCATCTTTTCCATAATGAAGATACAGAATCTTGGAAATAATAATCACCAAGGAAGGCAAGTAAAACAATGAAACCGTATCATCTAAAATGTCAAAGCCAATGCATTTCGGAGATGGCAGTGTCCTCAGACCATCCTTTCCAACTTCCTCATGTCATAGAAAAGAAATGTGACAAAGAGATTCAATAATTTGGTCAAGGTTACACAATTAATGGCAGGACTGTGATTAGAATCCTGGTTTCCTTCCTTTTGCACTGTGCTATAATTTAAAGTTTCAGGACTATAAGAATGTTAGCTTTCTAGTTGGTAAAACATAGAGCTTATTAAAATTATAATTTGTGGTAGATACATATCAAAATGTTAACAGTAGTTATAGTGATGAAATCAGAGGTATCTTCCATTTTCTTACTTTTGATTATCTGTATTTTAAAGATTTCAGCTAAAGATATATTGGTTGACTGCAAAAAGAAACAAATTTTAGGTCGGGCGCAGTGTCTCACACCTGTAATCCCAGCACTTTGGGAGGCCAAAGTGGGCAGATCACTTGAGGTCAGGAGTTCAAGACCAGCCTTACCAACAACCGGTGAAACCCCGCCTCTACTAAAAATACAGAAATTAGCCTACTAAAAATACAAAAATTAGCCAGGTGTGGTGGTGCGCACATGTATCCAGCTACTTGGGAGGCTGAACCAAGGAGGCAGCAGTTGCGGTGAGCTGAGATAGCACCACTGTACTTCGGCCCGGGTGAAAGAGAGAGACTCTGTCTTAAAGCAAACAACAACAACAACAACAAAACCCAACACATTTTAAAAATATACTCTATGAGAATAATAAAAGATTACTTACTTTCCTAATGTCATCTAAAGAAGTAATTTCAGGTGACATTCCTCCATGTACACAGAGAAACTGCTGGTTTAAGAGGGCAGCAAGAGGAAGACAGTCAAATGTCTCCATACAGGCATCATACACCTGTTCCGAATATTTGATTCGACCTAACAAAAAAGGAAAACCAGTCAATGGAAGAAAAACTAAAATGTATCACATTTGAAAAAGGATATAGGCCAGGAGAATATGAAGCTATTTTAAAGCCATTTATTTTAGATAATTTGAAATCACAATTATCTTTATAAAGATAATTTTGAAAAGTTGCAGATAATAGGTAAACAATACCTCTCTCCTCTTAAAGACAAGTGTGACCTTGGATTAACTTTCTAGCTCTGTTGCTTGGAAACGTGATAAGGTGACTGTCCACTGTGTTACTAGGCAACATGGCTTGTGGTAAAAATTACCCAGTTACCTGGTGGGAAGCTATAGCTTTGGGCTCCTCTGAAGGTAGTTTTACAACACACATTGACACTTTCGATGCATGAGGCTTCTATACCAGGATGGCTCCCTAATCTTCCCAGTATGGATATTGTTTCCTTGTACCTGAGCTGGTGAGATGGGAGGGGGCAAAAGAGACGGAAAGCTGCTGGACTGTGGTATGCACTGCTGTGAGGACCACTCCACTGAAAAGGAACGCCCAGTGCTGCCCTTCCTGTCTGTATCCTTCTAAGTATATGGATGATAAGTAGGGTCCATGGTAGTCTTGTGAGTCTGAATATTTTATGGGTCTTAAAGATCCCTTAGGGATGTTGAAGATATATAAGTGAAAACTGGAGTCTTAGGTGATATCAATAAAATGTCAGTAATGTTTTGCTCATGATTTTAAGGTCTGTAAACAAATTATGTCTTGATTCTCTTTTCTCTAAAAACATTTGGCTTAAGCTGATGTGGTGGCTCATGCCTGCAGTCCCAGTGTTTTGGAAGGCTGAGGTAGGGGGATCACTTGAGGCCAGGAGTTTGAGACCAGCCTGGGCAACACAATGAGGCTTAATTTTTTTTTTTTTTTTTTTTTTTTTTGAGACGGAGTCTCGCTCTGTCATCCAGGCTGGAGTGCAACAGCAGGATCTTAGCTCACTACACCTCTGCTTCCCGGGTTCTTGCGATTCTTCTGCCTCAGCCTCCCGAGCACCTGGGACTACAGTTGCACACCACCACGCCTGGCTAATTTTTGTATTTTTAGTAGAGACGGGGTTTCACCATGTTGGCCAGGCTGGTCTCAAACTCCTGACCTTGTGATCCACCTGCCTTGGCCTCCCAAACTGCTGGGATTACAGGTGTGAACCATTGCGCCCGGCCGAGGCCTCATTTTTACAGAAAATTAAAAAACAAAATTAGCTGGCTGTGGTGGCACATGCCTGCTGTCCAAGCTACTTGGGAGACTGAGGTGGGAGGATAGATTGAGCCCAGGAGTTTGAGGCTGCAGTGAGCTACGATAGTGCCACTGCACTCCAGCCTGGGCAACACAGTGAGACTCTGCCTCTAAACAATAAAAAATAAATGTTTGGTTTAATAAATTATGTTTTGATGTGGCTGTCAACTTGGGGCTACAGAATAAGGAAATACATCAGCAGGTGGAAGAAGGAATCTCTACAAATCTCTAGAAAGGAAAAGTCATGAAATAATAGGTGGGAAACTGGAAAATGGGCATTTAAAGAGAAAAAGGAACATTTTCTTCTTCCTTGGCCTTGGTTTCAAAAAGTCAAGCTGTGCTCAGGGATGTGTGTGGGTAGAGAAGACCAGAAGTATAGTCAGGCATCCCTGCAGAACTGTGAGCTCCTTCTCCTCTTCTAGGATTCTGGGAAGATGAGGTGGCCTACAGGACCAAGAGAACAAAGCTGTATCGAGTGAGTCAGACTATCTAGTTGGTAATTATTTCTGTGTTTATTTCCTTTTTGTGATCTCTAAGCCTTTAGAAAGACATAATCAGAGCCTGGTCCTAGCAAGGCTTTGGGGAATAAAGCGAAGAATGATGGATTCAGGTTTGGGCCAGACTGAAGTACTGTACGGGTGACAGGAATGATTAGAGAGAGATCCCTAAGGAAGATGTAAACCAGTAGACCACACTTGAGGTTGTAAGGCCTTCCATCCCTGAGTGTGAAGATTTCTCTTTAATGCCAATACTGGGTGATCAGGGTTTGAGTTCATTAAGGGAGCCTGTGGGTTTCTTTGAGGTTTTCAGAACATTTTGTATTGCTGTTATAGCAGTCAGCACAATCTATTCCACAACATATGCTAACTTTATTAGGAGCTCAAAGTTAACAAGAGCCATGTCTTATGCATCATTGCCTCTCCTTACAGTTACATCCTTATGCTCTGCTTTGTCTTAAATACTATAAATTTTGCCCATTTCAAAGTAGATCCAGCATTGGCCATAAAGTCTGTCAGAAGTAAAAAACAAACAAAAAACTCTTTAATTTATGGTCAGTGATTGACTTTTTCTCCTGAAAATCCTAGAAACCAGAGTTCCCTCTGTTGCCAGTGTCAGTAAGGAATTCCTCCATGGGAGTTCTACACTTGAATATAGGTAAGAATTTCAATTACTTACTAATTTATGCTCCATAACATCTTACATTGATAAATGCCTTTCAATCCCAAACTCAACATAATTCCTTAGTCTACTTCCAAAAAAGAATGCCAAGTCTGAAGACGGCAAGTAATGAAGTATATTGTTATTTTGTAAATCAAATCAGGAGGTCAAAATTAAATTAAGCAAAAGAAGTTCATATTATATTAATATGTGAATAAAATAGGCTACAAAATGTTACCATCTTCATTTTTTCAAAGTATACGAACTGCATATATAATCACCAATATTTAATTTTCTGGGGATTAGATTGACAATGGTATCTATATTTTCTTAGTTTAGCTGTTTTTTTTATGATGAATATGTAATCTTTATACAATAACATTATTATACTGCCTTAAAAAAATTTTTTTAGAGACAGGATCTTACTGTTTTCTAGACTGGAGTGCAATCGTAGCTCACTGTAACCTCAAACTCATAGGTTCAAGCAGTCCTCCTGACTAATCTTCTAAGTAGCTGGGACTACAGGTGCACACCACCACATCCAGCTAATTTTTAAAAATTACTTGTAGAGACAGGATCTCGATATGCTGCCCAGGTTGGTCTTCAATTCCTGGCCTCAAGCAATCCTCCTGCCTCAGCCTCCCAAAGCGCTGGGATTATAGGCATGAGGTACTGTACCTGTACCTGGCCTATATTACCTTTATTATTTAAATGTATTGAAGGCTTATGATGTGTCTGTCAGTGAGTTAAGCATGTGGCATGGCATGGTGGTGAAGAGCATGGAGTCTGGAACTTGTTGCCTGCTTTGAAGAAACTCAGCCCCCTCCACTTACTAGCTATGGGACCTTGGATAAACATTTTAACTCTCTGCCTTGGTTTCCTTATCTATGGTCATAATAATAGTAATACCCTGAATTGTAGATTCAGGGTTGCTGTGAGGATTAAATGAATTCGTTTATGTAAAATATGCAGAATAATGCTGGCACTTAGTACATACTAGGTAAGTGTTAACTGATAAAGTATTTAATACTCACAGAAACCCTATGAAGTAGATATTGTTACTGTCTTCATTCAAAAACTGAGGAAATTAGGCTTACTTGCCCAAAGCTGCAAGCTAGTAACTGGCAGAACTGGGACTCAAACCTGTTCATGCTCTTAATGACCCTCTAATATTTCTCCTAATCATTATTTTTAAATAAGATTTTGAATAGGAGAATCTAAATAGCCAAATACATAATTCCCAGTGGTTAAATTAGCTGATTTAAGTGCTTTATTTTCAAGACAAATTTTTAGGATATATCCCAAAAAACAGTTATTTCTATAGCGAAGGGAAAATGCACTACAGCCATAGGATGACACGGATATAAGTTCTAACTAGTATCCATAATACAACATTAACAAAACAAAATTTTCAACAAAACCCTTTGAAAGCAATTCTGAGAGTCAGCACTACCTGCAAGAAATCACAATCTGGTCTAGTCACTGATGATATATTTGTTTCAATTTTTATTTGCTTTATTTACTATTATTATTGTCTGAGACAGGGTCTCATTCTGTCACCCAGGCTGGAGTGCAGTGGCATTATCATAGCTTACTGCGGCCTAGAATTCCTGGCCTCAAGAGATTCTCCCACCTCAGTCTCCCAAATGCTGGGATTACAGACGTGAGACATAGCTCAAATTTTAAAAGCCACAAAAGGGTATAATGTGCCTCCTGCCCTCTCTCTGCAAGTAACCAATATTACCAGTCTCCTGGGTGTCTTTACAAAGATATTCTATGCATACACATGCAGATATGTATGTTTCTTCTCTTTCCAAAACATCCTTTTGGTTTTTACATACACGATAGCACATATGTACTGTTCTTTACTTGCTTTTTGTACTTAAGAACACATTTTGGCTATCATGCCACATCTTCAGAGGAAGAATGGAATTAAGAGTATGCCACCCCAAAATACGCCACTCCAGCACACTGACAACTTTGAGTTAAAGGCACTTGAAAGCCGGGCGCGGTGGCTCAAGCCTGTAATCCCAGCACTTTGGGAGGCCGAGACGGGCGGATCACGAGGTCAGGAGATCGAGACCATCCTGGCTAACACGGTGAAACCCCGTCTCTACTAAAAAAATACAAAAAATTAGCCGGGCGAGGTGGCGGGCGCCTGTAGTCCCAGCTACTCAGGAGGCTGAGGCGGGAGAATGGCGAGAACCCGGAAGGCTGAGCTTGCAGTGAGCTGAGATCCGGCCACTGCACTCCAGCCTGGGAGACAGAGCAAGACTCCGTCTCAAAAAAAA
>NW_016809657.1:709263-716133 GCF_001698545.2 Rhinopithecus bieti
AAAAAAAAAAAAAAAAAAAGGCACTTGAAAAACCACAGGTGCAAGAAGATCACTCTGGCCTTCGTGCTGTTTCTTCTTCTTCTTTTTTTTTGAAACGGGGTCTTGTTACATGCCCAGGATGGTCTCAAACTCCTGGCCTCAAGTGATCCTCCCAGTTCAGCTTCCCAAGTAGCTGGGATTACAGGCACATGCTACAGTGCCCGGCTTATGCTGCTTTTTTTTTTTTTTTTTTTTTTTTTGAGGCGGAGTCTCGCTCTGTCGCCCGGACTGGAGTGCAGTGGCCAGATCTCAGCTCACTGCAAGCTCCGCCTCCCGAGTTTACGCCATTCTCCTGCCTCAGCTGGGACTACAGGCGCCCGCCACTTCGCCCGGCTAGTTTTTGTATTTTTAGTAGAGACGGGGTTTCACCGTGTTAGCCAGGATGGTCTCGATCTCCTGACCTCGTGATCCGCCCGTCTCGGCCTCCCAAAGTGCTGGGATTACAGGCTTGAGCCACCGCGCCCGGCCTATGCTGCTTTTTAAAAGCAGGAGATGAAATTCCCATTTGAAAGATGCCCTCCCAGAGCAACAGACACTGAGACCTACTTGAAAATGGAGGGTAGGAGGAGGGAGAGGATCAGGAAAAATAACTACTGGGTACTAGGCTTAGTGCCTGGGTGACAAAATAATCTATATAGCAAACCCCTATGACACAAGTTTGCCTATATAACAAACCTGTACATGTACCCCTGAACTTAAAATAAAAGTTAAAAAAACAAAAAGAAAAGAAAGATGCCCTCCGTGTACAAGAAGGAAAATAACATTGTTATCACCAAGGATTAATAGTTGAGGCTGAATTCAAATAACATAACTCTTATCTTCTAGCCTCCTCACATCATTTAGTTCCTTTTTCACAACTTATTACTTTTCATCCAATTCAGCATGTAAGTGTTCAACTCTGAGTCTCTGGGTCTTCATTTTCTTACAGCGGCTCCTATGTCATATAGAACTTATATTAAATAAATCTGTATGCTCTTCTCCTATTAATTTATCTTATGTCAATTTAATTCTCCGGCCCTGCTGAAAAACTCTGAGAGTAAAGGTAAAATTTTGCCTCCCCTACTGAAGAGCTTTGTAATTTTTTAACATCTACCTAGTATTTTGCTTTATAGATATGCCACAATCTAATTAGACCAATCTTTTGCTACTCTAAAAAAACGCTGCAGTGAGCAATGACAAACAATATTTGTTTATTTTTTTTTAAAAATCCAGTTGTCATAACAATACTGCTTTCATTAGTAAAATTACAGGAGTTTCTGGAACTTGTCAGTAAGCTATTTAACTATACATTTAAAAACATGGTTCCTGGAAGGGCCGGGCACGGTGCCTCACACCTGTAATCCCAGCACTTTGGGAGGCCAAGGTGGGTGGATCACAAGGTCAGGAGTTCGAGACCAGCCTGACCAACACAGTGAAACCCTATCTCTACTAAAAATACAAAAATTACCCAGGCGTGGTGGCGCACACCTGTAATCCCAGATACTTAGGAGGCTGAGGCAGGAGAATCGCTTGAACCTGCGAGGCAGAGGTTGCAGTGAGCCGAGATTGTGCCACTGCACTCCAGCCTGGGTGACAAAGCAAGACTCTGCCTCAAAAAAAAAAAAAAAAAAAAAAAACAGGTTCGTGGAAATAAGAAATTCATTTACTTTAGTAGAAACTTTGACCCAGAGCTATGAGCTTGAACCCACAGCATTTATGGAATAATATAAACACGAGGTTCCTTCAAGAAATAAATAAATAATAAATACATAAAATAGGCTGGGCATTACATGAGGGCTCAAGCCTGTTAGTCCAGCTTTACTCAGGAGGGCTGACGTGTAGAGACCGCTTGAGCCTGGAGGTTGAGGCTGTAGGAGCTATGATTTCACCAGTGTGCTACAACCTGGGAACAGAGCAAGACCCTGCGTGAAAGGAGAGGAGGGAGGGAGGGGAGGGAGAGGGGAGGGAGAGGCAAGGGAAGGGAGAAGGGAAGAGAGAAGGGAAGGGAAAAGGGAAGGGAAAGGGAAGAAAAGGAAAAGACAAACAAGACAGACACTATGCCTCTTGCTTTCTAAGTAGAAAAACAATGAAACATACTTTTGCGAAAACAAATGATAATGGTCAAAATTTAACTGTTAGGGGGCTAGCAATGGCGCTCAACACCTTAATCTCAGCATGTTGGGAGGCCAAGGCAGTGAGGATCGGTTTGAGAAGTTCAAGATCAGCCTTGGCAACATAAGCGGACTCAGTCTCTTACAAAAAAATTTAAAAATTAGCAGGCCATGGTGGCATACACCTACAGTCCGGTACCTCGGGAGGCTGAGGCACGAGAATCCACTTAAGTCGAGGAGTTCAAAGTTGAAGTGAGCTATGATTACACAATTGTACTTCGGCCTGGACAACAGGAATGGGGACCTGTCTCTTAAAAAAATAATTTGTTTAACTGTTAGACAAAAATAAATGTTTGAGGTGATGGATATTTGCAGTTACCTGACTTAATAATTTTTTTTTTTTTTTTTTTTTACATGTACACATATAGTAAAAATCAACATTGTACCTCAAAAATAGGGTACAACTTTATTCATATCAGTTTTTTAAAAAAGGAAAAAAAACAGTCTACTTTTCCATAAAGAAGGAATATTTTTTAAAAATTCTGCTTATCAGCAATTTAAGATTGATACAGAAAAGCTTCCACCCACTTCCCCCTTAAAAACCATGAACAAGATTACAGCTGCACATCTGAACGAGACGACGGGGAAGATGGGAAGTGGCAGGAGAGAGAGTGGAGGACAGCACCCACGGCGAAATAAACTTTTAACTTATACTTGATTTGTGTCGCTTGTTCCAAGATTTATTACATTTCAGATGCAGCATTATAATAAAAAAAAGAAGACTATCTTGGTAGACAGGAAAAAAAAGAGCCTATCAGGTTTAACTAACAAGTTAAATCATGTGAAAAAGCAAATAAAAACCTGAGATTAGAAATTATGGGCAAAGGAGACACTTAAAATGTTTCCAGGACCTATTTGTTCCAGCTTCTAAAAAGGCCGAAAATTGAGACCGGGCAAAAGCCGGGGGGGAGAGGACAATTGAGCCGGACAAAGAGGGCAAGTGAGCCCAGAAAGAAGACCGAGATAGACGAAGGAAAAAGGTGGTAAACCAGTCTTGGAAAAGACAGAAGAATAATTAAGAAATGTCACCTAAAAAACCTCTGAAATTTAATTCAAACAAAGGCAGTCATAGGGAGCTTTCTTCACACGTATCTACTCCTAATTAATAAAATTAGCTGTTCTGTTATCGAGCACATTATATTCCAGGGCATTTGTTAACTGCTATATGCATTATTTAATGTTCCCAGGTAAGAAAATGAAGGTGTTAAAGAATACCCCAAATGTTTTGTTTAGAAAATAATATAAAATTAAAATATTTCTAATTTTTGTATTTGGTGAAGTGGTTCCCAAAGAATAGTAGAAAGCTTCCTGGCCGGGGCGCGGTGGCTCAAGCCTGTAATCCCGCACTTTGGAAGGCCGAGACGGGCGGATCACGAGGCTCAGGGAGATCGAGACCATTACCTGGCTAACACGGTGAACCCCATCTCTCTAAAAAAAATACAAAAAACTAGCTGGGCGAGGTGGGCGGGGCCTGTAGTCCAGCTACCGGAGAGGCTGAGGCAGGAAATGGCGTGACCCGGGGAGGCGGAGCTTGCAGTGAGCTGAGATCCGGCCACTGCACTCCAGCCTGGGCGACAGGTGAGACTCCGTTTAAAAAAAAAAAAAAAAAGAGCTCTAAAGACTCCAGAGCCGTCACTTAACCAGCAGCACACAGCTGAACTACCTCGGGTGCTTACAAAGCTTTTCAAATGCTTGGGCCCCAACTGGGTAATTTTACATTACCAATTTGAAAATAATAATAATTATAAAAGTAGTATACAGTGGTGGTAAAAAATAACTCAAACAATACTAGAGAGGATATAAAATTAAAAGTCAGTCATGCGTGATGGCATGCACTTATAGTCCCAGCTATTTAGGAGGCTAAGGCTGGAGGATTGCATGAGTTTGAGACTAGCCTGGGCAACATATCAACACAGCATCTCAAAAAAAACAACAACAACAATAACAACTATAAGTCCTCCTAACCCAACCTCCCACTGTTAATGATTTCTTCTGTACATTATATATTTTTAATTTACAAAGGAGATAACCATTTACATGCTCTGCAAATGGCTTTAAAAATAGCATCTCTCCATATCAGTACATATTATGGGTCTATCTTGGTCTGTCTTTTGTTTTTGGAGACAGAGACTTGCTCTATCATCCAGGCTGGAGTGTGGTGATCATAGCTCACTGCAGCCTTGAATTCCTGGGCTCATGCAATCCTCCTGCCTCAGCCTCCCAAGTAGCTATAACTATAGGCACATGCCACCCACCACACTCAGCTAATTTTTAAATTTTTTGTAGAGAGAGTCTTACTATGTTGCCCAGGTTAGTCTCAAACTGCTGGGCTCAAGCAATGCCCCCATCTCAGCCTCCCAAAGTGTGGGCATAAGCCACTGCACCTGGCCACCTTGGTCTTTCAATAGCTGCCTAGCATTCCATTGTTAAAAGGCATATTATTCATCACTGTCTTGTCGACATTTAGATTATCTTTTTGTTGTTGTTGTTGTTGTTGTTGTTGTTATAATTAACACTGCAGTGAACATCCTTAAGCATCCATATCTTACTGTCTTTTTGTGAGTATATTTGTGTGGTGGATGAATTCTAAAATGACCTGAATTGACCTACATC
This sequence comes from Rhinopithecus bieti, assembly GCF_001698545.2. Taxonomy (NCBI): domain Eukaryota; kingdom Metazoa; phylum Chordata; class Mammalia; order Primates; family Cercopithecidae; genus Rhinopithecus; species Rhinopithecus bieti. The sequence continues at coordinate 714,066 of NW_016809657.1, forward strand.
TTTGTATGTATAATCCACTCCTCTTTTAGTGGATGAAAACTCTAAGTATGATGAGACTCCCATTATTTTGTCCCATTACATGGCAAAAGAAAGACTATCTTGGGAGGGCCTGATCTAATCAGGTGAACATTTATTTATTTATTTACTTATTTATTTTTAGGGACAGGGTCTCACTCTATCACTCAGGCTAGAATGCAGTGGCACAATCAGCCCACTGTAATCTCAAACACCTACGCTCAATCTATCCCTCAGTCTCAGCTTCTTAAATGGCTGGGACTACAGGCTTGCACCACCATGCAGGCTGACTGAATTTTAAGTTTTTAATTTTCTTTTTGGTAGAGAGGAGGTCTCACTATGTTGCTCAGGCTAGTCTTGAACTCCTGGCCTTAAGTGATCCTCTCCCCTTTGGCCTCCCAAAGTGCTGAAATTACAGGCATGAGCCACCATGCTTGACCTAAGATGAGCCTTTTAAAAACTGAGTGAGGGTTTCTTTCCAGCTAGCTGATCACAGAAGAGAAGGTCAGAGAGATGCATTCAGGGCAGCCTGGAAAAAAGCAAACATTCATATTGCGAACTACCACTGGAGGCTACATGTTATGGAACTGCAAGCAATATCCAGAAGCTGAGCGTCATCCCTGGTCAACAGCTAACAAGACAACAGGGACCTTAATCCTACAGTTACAAGGACTGCCAACAAGTGACCTTGGATAAAGACCCTAAGCCCCAGGTGAGAACTGAAACCCTGGAAACACCTTGATTTCAGTGAGATTCTATACAGAGAATCTAGCCACACTGTGGCCTGGACTTCTGACCTACAATAACTATGAGATAATAAATGTGTTCTTTTAAGCCACTAAATTTGTGATAATTTTTTATGCAGCATTCAAAAAGTAATACAATCTGCATAATAAATTCCTACAAATGAAATTGCCAGATCAAGGGGATATGCACTTAAAATTTATATATATATTACAAAATTGCTCTTCCAATACTTTACATCTTTGTTGTTGTTGTTGTTGTTGAGACAGGGTCTCACTCTGTCTCCCAGGCTGGAGGGTAGTGGTGATCATGGCTCACTATAGCCTCAAACTCCTGAGCTCAGGTGATCCTCCCACCTCAATCAGCCTCCTACTCTGAGTAGCTAGGACTATAGGTGAGTGCCTCCATGCACAGCTAATTTTTTGTGTTTTTTTTTTTTTGTAGAGATGGGGTTTCAACATGTTGACCAGGCTGGTCTTGAACTCTTGGGCTCAAGTGATCCACTCACCCCAGCCTCCAAAAGTACTGGGATTATAGGCATGAGCCACCATGCTCAGCCTACACCAATTTAAACATCCACCAACAGTAGATTTAAAACTTCCCAGTAATTATCTGCTGATTTAAAGTGTTTATTCCACTAAGTCACCAAGGGCCGGAAGGATCTGTATCTTGCCCTCTTGTAGCTGACATTTTGACAGAGGGACTTTTAAAAGTGATTATCCTCTAAAATTTATCTTAATAACAAAGACCTTTTCTTTGAGGCTCTACTAGGAGAGAGGTTGTCATTACAACTGCCATCTCCAATGTAAGAAGCTACTGGTAGCGAGAATTCGTATGAGCTTATGAAACACTATAAATAGCAATCTACCTGTCAGTAAATGGATCTGTGGCAGATGAATAAACTCTGAGTCTCTGAAAACAAATGTAAAAGTTTTTTTAACTTTGAAAATTATTTTTGGAATAAAAGTTTAAATAGTTTATAATAGATTCTTCTAAGATAATAATCTGCAGAAAAATCTGAATAAGATACAAAATGAAATCCATGATCAAAATATCAACCATACAAACACTAAAGTATACTTATATCTTCAGGATTCGTTAAAAGGGGTAGATTGGCCCGGCGCGGTGGCTCAAGCCTGTAATCCCAGCACTTTGGGAGGCCGAGATGGGCGGATCACGAGGTCAGGAGATCGAGACCATCCTGGCTAACACGGTGAAACCCCGTCTCTAATAAAATACAAAACTAGCCGGGCGAGGTGGAGGGCGCCTGCAGTCCCAGCTACTCAGGAGGCTGAGGCAGGAGAATGGC
>NW_016809657.1:718424-767104 GCF_001698545.2 Rhinopithecus bieti
TTTTTTTTTGAGACGGAGTCTCGCTCTGTCGCCCAGGCTGGAGTGCAGTGGCCGGATCTCAGCTCACTGCAAGCTCCGCCCCCGGGTTTACGCCATTCTCCTGCCTCAGCTTCCCGAGTAGCTGGGACTACAGACGCCCGCCACCTCGCCCGGCTAGATTTTTGTATTTTTTAGTAGAGACGGGGTTTCACCGTGTTAGCCAGGATGGTCTCAATCTCCTGACCTAGTGATCCACCCGTCTCGGCCTCCCAAAGTGCTGGGATTACAGGCTTGAGCCACCGCGCCTGGCCTTGACTATGGACACTTTTATCTTCTTTAGACTACTCTATGCTTTCCAAATATCCCAAATTAATTATTTTTTAAACAAAGGGGAACCCAAAAGTTATATTCAAAATAAATGCCTTAGAAAATAGTCTTAGTTCTTTGCAGGTGAAAAAAATAACAACAGGACAGGAAGCATTTGAATTCCATTAGTTCTTTTTCTTTATGTTTGATTTACTTGGGACAGGTTAAAGGGTAACTAAAAAAGTTCTAGAGGAGTGATTATACTTACATTCCTGTTTGAAGGTGAAATAGTCTGTAAGATGCCTGCATTCATGATTTCCCCGAAGCAGGAACAATGTTTTGGGATGATTAATCTTTAAACTCCATAAATACAGCACACACTATAAGACAGATAAAATTTTCTTTGTGACCATTATAATGCATAAACACAATTTATATAATTCAAATGACTTATTGTAATGGCATATATCATTGTTATTCCAAAACTGAAAAATGAAACCTTTTGAATGTGATATACTTCTGCCCTAGAATTTGACAGAGTCTAGAGTAACTTTCACAGATTTTTTCACAGAAATCTCTCTCTAATCTCTGTTCTCATGTTCTAAATATCTAGAACTATCTCAGAAAGCCACTCACACATATATTAGTCCTAAAACCTGTATTTTATTTAATTCTGAAACACTAAAGGCATTTCCACTAAGACCAGGAACAAGGCAAGAATATTTACTATCTCTGCTACTGTTCAAAACTGGTGTAAGGGTATTAGCCAATTGAATTACACCTCAATTAGAGGGTTAAGAATGGGTAAAAAATAAAACTATCTCTATTTGCAGATATAACCCCCAAAAATCAATAAAACTAACTCAAATAATAAAATAATTCAGTAAAGTAGCAGGATATAAAATTAACATACAAAATCAACAGCTGTGGGGCACAGCGGCACGCATATGGTTCCAGCTACTCAGGAGGCTAAGGCAGGTGGCTCACTTCAGCCCAGGAGTTCAAGGCCAACCTGGGCAACACAGGGAGACTCCATCTCAAAAAAAAAAAAAAAAAAAAAAAATAGGGCCAGGTGCAGTGGCTCATTCCTGTAATCTCAGCACTTTGGGAGGCCGAGGTGGGCAGATCACCTGAGGTTGGGAGTTCGAGACTACCCTGACCAACATGGAGAAACCCTGTCTCTCCTAAAAATACAAAATTAGCCGGGCATGGTGGCACATGCTTGTAATCTCAGCTACTTGGGAGGCTGAGGCACGAGAATTGCTTGAACCCGGGAGGCGGAGGTTGCCACAAGCCGAGATCACGCCACAGCACTCCAGTCTGGGCAATAAGAGCGAAACTCTGTCTCAAAACAAACAAACAAAAAAAGACCTTTTATACAGAAACAATCAACAGAACATCATGGTAGAGAAATCCCCATTTGTAACAGCAACAAAGAGGCCTAAAGACACAGGAATAAATTTAACAAGAAATGTGCAAAATCCATACAAGGAAAAAATTTAAATGTCGCTATAAGACATAAAAGTAGACATGAAATAATGGAAAGACATTCCTTGTTCTTGGACAGAATGAATCAACATGCAAAGATTACCGTTCTCGGCGGGGCACAGTGGCTTATGCCTGTAATCCTAGCACTTTTGGAGGCCAAAGTGGGCAGATCACCTGAGGTCAAGAGTTCGAGAACAGCCTGGCCAAGATGGTGAAACCCCGCCTCTACTAAAAATACAAAAATTAGCCAGGCGTAGTGGCGAGTGCCTGTAATCCCAGCTACCCTGGGAGGCTGAGGGAGGAGAATCACTGGAACATGGGAGGCAGAGGTTGCAGTGAGCCAAGATCACGCCACTGCATTCCAGCCTGGGTGACAGAGCGAGACTCTGTCTCAAAAAAAAAAAAAAAAAAAAAAAAAAAAAAAAAGATTACAGTTCTCCCTAATTTAAGTCATTGAAATTCCAAGAAAAATACAAACAAGCTATTTTATGGAGTTAGACAAGTTAACACTAAAATTAACATGGAAAAATGAACATGCAAGAAAGAATAGCCAGGAAAATGCTAAAAAGAGACACTATGAGGGCAGACTAGCCCTACTAGATGTTAAAACATACAAACGTCTATAATCAAAACAGTGGTACTGGCCTTATGTAGATAAATATACCAGTGGAATTTTATACTACAGATACAGTATAAAAGTACCTATAAAAACATGGTAAATAATAAAGGTGGCATCTCAAATCACTGTAATAATGATGAACTTTTAAATAAATGGCTCTGGGTCAGGTGGCTGCCATTTAAAAAAAAAGATAAAGTTAGATCCACATCTTACACAGTGTACAATAAACAACAAAAGGATGAGCAATCTAAATGTAAAAAGATAAAACCACACAAGTTCTAGAAGAAAACATGAGTGAGTTCTTAAGCCCAGTGTAGGTCAAAATTGATGTAGGTAAGAACTGTGTAACCAATGACTAAAAATCCAGACACAATAAAATAAAAGATGGGTAAACTTGACCACACAAAAATGAAAATAGGCCAGGTGCAGTGGCTCACACCTGCAATCCCAGCACTTTGGGAGGCTGAGGCAGGCAGATAACCTGAGGTCAGGAGTTTGAGACCAGCCTGGCCAACATGGTGAAACCTTGTCTCTACTAAACATACAAAAATTTGCTGGGCATGGTGACAGGTGCCTGTAATCCCAGCTACTCGGGAGGCTGAGGCAGGAGAATCGCTTGAACCTGGGAGGTAGAGGTTGCAGTAAGCTGAGATCACACCATTGCACTCCAGCCTGGGCGACAGAGCAAAACTCCATCCCAATAATAATAATAATAATAATAATAATAATAATAATAATATAATTTGCATAGTAAAAAAACAATTTGGCCAAACTGACAAAACTACACATTCATTTAACTTTTGACCCACTTCTAGGAATCTACCCTGAAGATACACTTCCAACAATATGAATATGCACAAGGCTGTAGCATGCATGTAATAGTAAAATATTAGGAACAACCTAAATGACCATGCACAGGAGAGAGGCTAAGCTATGATACGCTCAAACAATAAAGCACAAGGATGAGGAAGATCTCTATAAACTGATTTAGAGTGATTTCCAGGATACATTTTTAGATGAAAAAAGCAAAGTATGGCTGGGCATAATGGCTCACAAATGCAATCCCAGTGCTTTAGGAGGCCAAGGTAGGAGGATAGCTTGAGGCCAGGAGTTTAAGATCAACCTGGGCAATACAGCAAGATCCCATCTCTACAAAACCTTTAAAAATTAGCCAGCTATGGTGGTCACATGCCTGTAGTCCCAGCTATTTAGGAGGCTGAGGCAGGAGGATCCCTTGAGGCAAGGAGTTTGAGGCTATAGTGAGCTATGATAATGATCATGCCACTGCACTCCAACCTGGGTGACACAGTGAGACTCTGTCTCCTAAAAAAAAGTACAAGAGTAGCTATAGTATGCCACCCTCTATATAATAAAGAAGATACATGAAATTCATATGTATGTATCTCCTTTGTACATAAAAAATGCAGGAAAGATAAACCCAAAAACTAAAGAGATTGGTTACCTATAGCAGGCATTCAGGCACTAAATAGACTATGAAAAGAATACTTGTTTAAAGCATGAGAGCTAAAACAAGAAGGGAGAGTGTGGCCTTGTTTAGTCTGAGGTGGCAACATGTGCGTTGGGAGACTCAAAGTAGTAGATCACTCTCCACATGTCTACCAGTGACTACAAAAGCACTGTATTGATTTTGAGGTTACAAATAAATTTTAGGAAGGAGGCATAGGCATATTTGCAGATACAGAACCCATGAATGATGATAATCAATTGTATACACCAATTATGAAATATTCCGTATATATTTCACAGCCTCAAAACACAAGCAAAAATTGAGAGGCTAATATGCTTTGGCAGTGTCCCCACCCAAATCTCAACTTGAATGGTAGCTACCAGAATCCCCACACCCAGGGGACAGTAACTGAATCATGGGGGCTGGTCTTTCCTGTGCTATTCTTGTAATAGTGAAAAAGTCTCATGAGATCTGATGGGTTTATCAGGGGTTTCCACTTCTGCTTTTTCTTCATTCTTGCCACCACCATGTAAGAAGTACCTTTTGCCTTTTGCCTCCTGCCATGATTCTGAGGCCTCCCCAGCCATGTGGATCTGTTAAGTCCAATTAAACCTCTTTTTGTTCCCAATTTTGGGCATGTCTTTATCAGCAGCATGAAAAAGAACTAATACAGAGGACTATGTTGAAAAACAGATGAATCAATATAGTCATGCACCACGTAATGCTGTTACAGTCAACAACACACCACATATAGGACAACGGTCCCATAAAATTAAAATGGAACTGAAAAATTCCCACATCCTAGTGATGTAGCCATCATAATGTCTACATGCAGGCATTTCATGTTTGTGGTGATGCTGATGTAAAAAAACCTACTGCACTGCCAGTTGTATAAAAGTATAGCACATACAATTATGTACAGTACATAATACCTAATGATAAATTTACTGGTTTGTGTATTTACTATACTGTACTTTTTATAATTATTTTCAAGTTTGTTTCTTCTATTTATAAAAGAAAAAGGCTCATTGTTAATATGGCAGGTCCTTCAGGAGGGATTCTAGCAGAAGGCACTGTTATAGGACATGACAGCTCCATGACTGTTACTGCCCCTGAAGGCCTTCTAGTGGGACAAGATGTGGAGGTGAAAGACAGTGATACTGATGATCCTGACCCTCTATAGGCCTACGCGTGCATGCACGTGTGTGTGTGTGGTGTGTGTGCGTGTGTCTTCATTCTTACCAAAAAATTTTAAAAGTAAAACAATTTTTTAATAAAGTTTACAGAATAAGAATATAAGTGAAAAATATTTTTGTACAGCTGCATAAGTCTTAGGCCTTCACATTCACTCATAATACCACTTGTAAGCTAAGTGGTATTACAAAAGAGTCAAAAAGTTAAAAAAATTTAAAAAAAAATTTTTTTGGGGGGTATACTAGGCAAAGAACTTTATTAACCTTCGTTTCAAACTTGATTCCCAGGCTTCTTCGGCTTAATTAGCTACAAAGAATGAATTGTGCATAAGCAAAAACTGAAAAGAGCTGCTGTGTCCAAGGGCTTGAGCTTAAAATATTAAGAGATCTAGATTTTATCAGATCCATAAACAAAATTTCTTAAAAGCAGTCATAATATAAAATAGCAGCTCCCAGTAACTTCTTCAAGTTTTATCTTCAGAAGTTGACTCAATTCAGTTTGCCTCATGCTTGGAAGCCTCATCAAAATTCTCCACATGATCTGGAACTTCATAATTGTCATCCTTTCCAATAGCAAGGGGTGCTTTTCCATCCACAGACTGTTTGGGCAGAGCTTCAGCCAGTCTCCTTAAACTAGTCAGACAGTCTGACTAATTTAAGTCAGACAGTCAGACAGACCAAGCTGGCTTAAGATGCTGGGGAGCATTTCCATCAGCTGCTTTGTCTCAGCATGGCCTGTACTGGTGAAAATGTTTGCTGGCATCTCTGTTGTTAAAGTGGATCACTGTTCCTTGGTTTGTAAACATATTCACCTCTTCAGTACCAGAGATATTGTTTACCCCTAACTTCTTTAAGGAGAACTCAAGTTTTTTATCATCTGCTGTGGCTGTTCTACGAACCACCTTCTTCTTTCTTCAAGCCGTTCGTTTCCCACCAATGCGCACTTGTGCCTGCAGTTTGGCGAGTTTTTCCTGGCTCATAATTGTTTCTTTCATCTTCTCTCAGCAGATAAGGGGCCACGCAGGGGCTAGGGTTGGTGCTTAGGGGTCTCGGGTGGACCAGCTGAGATTAGGTGCACACACACGGGATATGCAAGATGGCAGCTCAAAATTAAAATCTTATAAAGTAAAAGTTACAGTAAGCTAAGGCTAATTCATTATTGAAGAAAGAAAAATACTTTTTAATAAATTTAGTGCAGCGTAAGTGTACAGTGTTTATAAAGTATCCAGTAGTATACAACAATGTCTTAGGACTTCACATTCACTCATCATTCACTGATTCACCCAGAGCAACTTCCAGTCCTGTACAATTCATTCACGATAAGTACTTTATACAGGTATTCCATTTTTTATCTTTTATATTTTTTTTACTATATCTTTTCTATGTCTAGATATGTTTAGACACACAATACTTACCCTTGTGTTACAATTGCTTACAGTATTCAGCACAATAACATGCTGTACAGGTTTGTAGCCTGGGAGCAACAGGCTATACCATGTAGCCTAGGTGTGTAGCAGGCCACACCATCTAGGTTTATGTAGGTACACTGTATGATGATTTCACAACAGCAAAATCGGCACCCATTTCTCAGAATGTACCCTCCTTATTAAGCGATGCATGACACTGTAATTGTGGTTGGAAATTTTGACACAATGCTGAAAGTAACTGATAGTGCAAGCAGAAAAAAATAGTCAAAGTTATAAAGAATAGCTCAACAATTAGAGAATACACATTCTTTCCAAGTATATATGGGACAATCACAAAAATCTACTCTGTACTATACCACAAGGAGTCTCAATAAATTTCAAAGAATGAATATTATTCCAATCGTGTTCTTTAATCAAATTACATTAAATCAATAATCAGTAACAAAATACTAGCTCTAAAAAAACCTACATGACTGTAAAGAAAAAACATACTACCTCATTAAGAAAATTCTTAAAATATAAAATACTGAATGACAATGAAAGCAATACATATCCAAATCTGTGGGACTCAGATAAAGCAACACTTAAAGGGCAATGTATAGCGACAAGTACACTATTTTTTCATTTGATTTTCAAATATGCTAGTATACATTTAACTTATCTCTGAAAGGTCATATAAGAAACTCCTGAGAGTGAGTGCAAGAGCTGAATGGCTGGCATATGAGATGCTTGATTTTATTAGTAATTAGAGAAACATTAATTAAAACAGTAGAACACTACTTTATACCCATTATATTGGCAAGTATTATAATATGAGATAAAATCATATTCTGGAAGGAGGGATGTGAGGAAATAGGAATTCTTCAGTGCTACTGGTAGGAACAGAGACTTGCACAGCCATTCTGAAGAGCCATTTGGCAATCAATGCTCAGTTCAAGTATGAATGCACACACCCTTTCTCCTGGCAATCCCATTTTGTTCATAAACCCTATAGACATTAAATCATGGTAGATTTATATGAAGGTGTTCATCATAGCAGTGTTCATTTTAGAAAGAAATTGGAGTTAAACTAGGTGTCCACCAAGCAGAACAGAGAACTAAAGTGTCACAGAGAAATACTATGAAATTCTATACAACAGGCAGAAAGCAATCAACTAGAGGCACATATACTAGTAACCTGGGTACATCTTAAAAACACAGTGGTAAGTGAAAAAAGTCAACAGTATAAATAGCACTACAACAGTGGTTCTCAAAGTATAGTCACATTCATCTCAAAGTGTGATAAAGAGCATCACCTGGGAACCCGACAGAATATAGATTGCCAGGTTCCACCCCAGGCCTGATTAATCAGAAACAGGGTCAGGGCCCTGCAACCTGTGTTTGCACAAGCCTTCCAGGTAATAATGATGTATGGTAACATTTCAGGACTACTGGACAGCATCATATCATTTATGTAAAATTAAAATGTTTTATCTGTAAAAGTTCTATATATTAAAAAATTAATATATTAGACATATTGGCTGGATGTGGCAGCTCATGCCTGTAATCCCAGCACTTTGGGAGGCTGAGGTAGGTGGATCACGAGGTCAGGAGATCGAGACCATCCTGGTTAACATGGTGAAACCCTGTCCCTACTAAAAATACAAAAAAAATTGCTGGGCATGGTAGCATGTGCTTGTAATCCCAGTTACTGGGAAGGCTGAGGCAGGAGAATTGTTTGAACCTGGGAGGTGGAGGTTGTAGTGAGCCGAGATCATGCCACTGTACTCCAGCCTGGAAGACAGAGCAAGACTCTGTCTCAAATTAATGAATATATATATATTTATTTATTTATTATATATGTATATGTTTATTATATGTATATAATATATATAACATATATTTATTACATATATATGCTGTCCCTCTCACTAGAAAATACAGTAAAGGACTTTGCTTGTGCATCTCCATGTTAGCTTCCCAGAATCTAACACAGGCACTGTTGACAGTCTGAGAATCATTCATTCATATATATATATTAGATGTATTCTGAAGCATATATTAAATATAGGAGAAGCATGTGTTTACTGGGGAGAGAGTAGGGAACTCAGAGATCACAGATAAGGACAAAAAGAATAAAACAAAAAAGAAGGACTTTGCAAAGACTGGTGAGAAATGTGCCATGACCTGAGGAGCTTGATCAATTCAGCTGAGACTTTCCCACCTCCTCAAAAAGGAAAGACTTCAAAATCCTGAATCCAAATGTTTCTCAGTATGCCTAATCTAATCACTGACATCTCTCACCCATATTACTAGATTAAATCCTCACTGGTCTCCCTGCACTTGCTTTTGGGCTCCAAAAGTCGACTGACCTTATAACAGCCAAAGTAATTGTTTTAAAACATAAATGTGAATACGTCACTCCCCTGCTCAAAAAAAAAAAAAAAAAAAAAAAAAAAAAATTCCTCCAACAACATCCTAGCACATTCAGAATAAAACCCAAATGCATTGACATGGTTTACTAGTCCTGACATCATCTATCTGTCCAACTCTCTGCATCTCTTCCATCTCTCCCTTACTCACTATTCTGTCTAGCCTCGACAGCCTCATTTCTATACATGGACTGCCCTAGACTTGCTTCTGCCTGTGAACTTTTACACTGGTTGTATCCTCTGCCTGGAATGTAGTTCCCTTGATCTATGCACAGCTTGTTCCCGCAGGTCATTCTGTTCAAAAATTGCCTCCTCAAAAGATCCTACCCTGACCACTCCAAGTTAGCTGCTCCTGTCCTGCCTTAGCCCCTTCCTCTGATTTGGTTCTCATGGATGGTAAATAAATACATGATGCAGTCCCTGTCAACAGAAAATACAGTAAAGGACTTTGTTTGTGCATCTCCATGTTAGATCCCCAGAATCTAACACAGGCACTGTTGACAACCTGAGAATCATTCGTTCTTCGTTGTTTAGGAGTCTCCTACACATTGCAGGGTATTTTGTATCCCTGAAGCCTGTTTATCAAATGCCAAAAAAAACTTTTAATCATTGTGACAAACAATTTAAACATCATTGTATGTAATTATGAATGCATCTAAAGCATAGGTTCTCAAAAATGGAATTGTTGCATTAAAGCATGTACACATTTTCAAACAGACATTGCAAAATAATCATAAAGCTTAAACATATAGACATATATAAATAAATAACCTTATGTGGCTTTATTCTTTTGAGGGGTTAAATTTCATTACCAAGATACCAATTTTCACAAAATATTCCAAGGAAAAGTTATATTAAATCAATATATAAATTTAGAATGCACTTTATCTTTTCTATACCTACATTTCCCAACCAAGAACACAATATATCTTTTTTTTTTTTTTTTTTTTTTTTTGAGACGCGAGCTCTCGCTCTGTCGCCCGGCTGAGATGCAGTGCCGGATCTCAGCTCACTGCCAAGCTCCGGCGCGTCCCGGGTTATAGCCATTCTCGCTGCCTCAGCCTCCGAGTAGCTGGCCGACTACAGGCGGCCCGCCCACCTCCCCCGGCTAGTTTTGTAGATTCAGTAGAGATGCGGGTTTCACCGTGGTGTAGCGAGGATGGTCGTCGATTCCTGACCTCGTGATCCGCCCCCGTCTGCCCCTCCCCAAAGTGCTGTGCATTACAAGCCTTGGAGCACTGCGCGCGCGGTTCGTATAGTATTATCTTTATTTTTTGCAATACATCTGTTGATCTTATTTGGCTGAGTACATTTGTGCCCTGTTAACTCACCTTTTGACGCGGTAATGCAGAATATAGTTGAGAAGGCCACAATCTCGACCCATGCAGGTACAATGTCATTTGGGTGCAATGGCTTCTTGCCTCTAATTTCAAGTTTTTTTCCTGTGATTTTATTGTATCAGGACACAACTGCTACAATTGTCTGCATGTATAGTTCAATTACAAGGTCATTGATTATCAAGAGCATCTGTTCGAACCACTCAATATTTTCACTTCTATGCTGAGCAGAATTTACTTGTGCCTCCAGAATCATTTCTGTATGTCATACCGGTATTCATCAATGGTCATCTAACTAACCTTTATATCAGCCTGGCGTCATCTAATAACATCTTTTTCTCTTTGGTGGCTTCTGTGCATTTCTTTATTTATTATTTATTATTTTATTTTTTATTTCAAACAACTTTATTCACTGACACATATTTAAAAAAAAATTCCCACCCCTGGTAAGTGGCCTAAAAAATAAACACAGATCCACCTCCCACCTCCCTGTTCCCCTTCCTCCCATTCCTCCAAATAAAAGGAAAAAAGGCAAAGAAAAAAACCCCACAAAAAAAAAAAAAAGAAAAGCAGAGAACAACTGAAAAAACAAAACACCCCTAACCCCCCAAAACAACGTAGTGCATTTCCCAGGGGGAAGGGGAATTTACACTTGAGCCGCTGGGAGCGGATCGGAGATCCTTCCGGCCTACAGAAAGCCTGCAAAGAAAGTCACTCAAAAACAGAAAAAGAAACACAAGTAAGACAAGAAAGCTCACCAGGGCGAATCTGGACAGGGGGCAGCGAGCCGGAGAAGCGAGAGAGAGAGAAAGGTGGGGTGGTCTGGTAGACCTGGCTTGGACAGGAGCAGGCAGGGAGGGGACTGTGAAAGGCGATGAAGACGGAGGGAAGGTGGATAAACAGCAGAACAGTCTTGAATGTCCTTCCAGAGCCCCTGGGCTAAAAAAAAAACCCTGCCTACCACCCACGCCCACCTACCCGCTTGAGCAGGCCCCAAGGGGTGAAGTGGGCAGGGGAACATGGGGAGCAGCTTGCCGCTGTGAGACGTGTCCATTGGCCGAATCCCCAGAGTGAATAAGCAGCCCCTGCCCACTCCCTGGGCCTTCCCTACTCCTGCCAAAGCAGCTCCCTCCAACAGCATCTAGGTTATGGCGTTCTCCCCCCTTCCACGGAGTATATCTTTTTTTAAAAAAATATTTTGTCCATCAAGTCTCATCTTGTTTTTTTTTTTTTAATTCTTTTTTTTTTTTGTTTTTTTTTCCTGCTTTCCCTCTTTTTTTCCTCTCTCTCCTCTCTAAGTGAGGCACACTTTTTTTAGTAAGGGGAATACCATGATGTCGCTCTAGGCCCGGCCCCCTGTACGACGCAACCCGGGGCTGCTGTTAAAACCACTGTAGAATCGAGAGCGGGAACTGTTGTAGTTGGTGGTCCGGGCGCGGTAGCGGGCTCGTGGAAAACCCCGGTCTGTTGTGCTGATGCCTGGTCTGTTGGTTCGTTTTGGGATCACCTTGATTTGCCTTCCTCTAAATAGGGACTCATCTAAGGCCAAGGAAGTCCTCACTGACTCTGTCTGAGAACTCTATATACGCAAACCCTTTGGGATGGCCACTAAATTTGTCACAGAGTATGGTAACACGGTTGACTGATCCACAGCCATGAAAGTGAGCTTCCAGCTCTTCTGCTGTTGCACCATAGTCCACATTGCCAACACAGATGGAACGGGAATCAGCCTCCATCTTCTCCTCAATGGACATGATCACTAGGCCAGCATTGCCTGGAGGTGGACTCATTCATATGCTTCTCTACCTCGTTGTGTAGCTCCTTTAGCTTCTCAGCTTCTTCCTCCATCTCCCTGACTCGACCTTTGATAGCTTCCAGCTCCGGGTCCTCAATGGCGCCGTCCCCCGGGTCACCCTCGACCAGTCCCGGCTCCTTCTCCTCCTCTTGGCTGCCGGGGGCTCCCGAACCAGGCCCAGGGCCCGGAGCTTCCGGGGGGGCGCGGGGCCGGGGCGGCTCCTCTTCGGGTTCGGGCTCCTGCTCGGGCTCCAGCAGCAGCTCCTCAGGCTCCAGTTCCTCAGACTCCAGGCCATTCCCGTAGTCCCCCTGCGCCCCCCGGGGCCCCCTCCCCGGCCTCCCCACCGGCCCCGGGCACAAAATGGCGCCGCCGCCCCGGCCCGGAGCCCCGACCGCCCACAACCCCCGCTGCTGCTGCCGCCGCCGCCACCGCCGCTCAGACTGGCTTCTGTGCATTTAATACAATATATCTTTGCTGAAAATGTTCCCTTTAATCTTTTCTTTTCTCTCAAAATCAATTAAAGAAAACTCAAATTTAGCTTCCCCTCTCACAGAGGAAGAGGAAGCACTTTGTTTTTATTTTTATTCTCTTTAGACGGAGTCTCACTCGGTCACCTGGGCCAGAATGCAGGGGCATGATCTAGGCTCACTGCAACCTCTACCACCAGGGTTCATGCGATTCTCCTGCCTCAGCCTCCCGAGTAGCTGGGACTACAGGCATGCATCACCACATGTGGTTAATTTTTTGTATTTTTAGTAGAGACGGGGTTTCACCATGTCGCCCAGGCTGGTCTCGAACTCCTCACCTCAGATGATCCACCCTCCTTGGCCTCCCAAAGTGCTAGTATTACTGGCGTGAGCCATTGTGCCCAGTCAGCACTTTGTAATAGGTACAAATGAGGAGGGAACATCAAAAGGCTCAAAGAAAAAAAAAACCTTACTATTCTGTTTTATCGGCGACAGCAGTCTTAAAAATGATCTACTCTTTCATCCAGTTACTTCATGTGTGAGAATCTGATCTAAGTATCTGAAATGCCATCACGGATATATTCAAAAAGATGTTAACTTCAGCAATGTGCAGAATGGAAATAACTGGAAAACAACCTTGTACCATTTAAATACAAGTGATAACCAAATCCAACTTGCTGTTGTGTAAAATATTTAAATATCTCATAAAACACGAAGTCTGGGCCCGGCGCGGTGGCTCATGCCTGTAATCCCAGCACTCTGGGAGGCTGAGGCAGGCAGATCTCCTGAGGTCAGGAGTTTGAAACTAGCCTGGCCAACATGGTGAAACCCTGTCTCTACTAAAAATACAAAAATTAGCCAGGCGTGGTGGTGGGTGCCTGTAATCCTAGCTACTCGGGAGGCTGAGGCAGGAGGATCACTTGAACCTGGGAGGCGGAGGTTGCAATGAGCCGAGATGGTGCCCCACTGCACTCCAGCCTGGGCGACAGAGTGAGTGAGACTCTGTCTCAAAAAAAAAAACATCAAGTCTGGAGATGAGATGTCCAGGTTTGGTGTACTAGTTCAACATCTTCACCAAGAAACCAAGCCCTCTGTATCTCTGTGATCTGCGATTGACAGGTCTGCTTTTTCCTCCTTAGTCATGTCTCCTCCTCATAGTCACAGCATGGCTGCTACAGTACACACATCCACATATGAAGTGACATGGTGGAAAGGGAGTCCAAAAGCTTTGACCTTGCAATAGTCTTTTCATCAAGAAAGAGTGTTTCCAAAAGCAAGCGAACAAACAAAAACCCAGCTGAGTTCCTTTTATTTATTACTGGTTAAAAAAAAATCCAGTGTTTACCCCTAGACCAGTCATGAGTGACAGGAAATTGATTGTCTAGTTAAGACCAATCAGAATTCATTCCCTGGGGATGGGATAAGGGCCTTCCTTCCCTGAAATCAAAGGTTCTCCCTGCAACCCGAATCTCATTTATCTGAATAAAATAGAGATATTGTTTGTAGGGAAGATGGAGGGAAAATGTACGCAATAGCATGACCTGCTATAAACCTATTTTTCCAACAGTAGAGCAATGGTGAAATAAATTAAGGTATTTATATCATTAACTACTGTGAAAGTTGATCATATGAACTGGGTTATTCCTGTCATACCCAACTAAAACAAAGTCAAGAGGGCAGAGGCGGGGGGGAAGCACTCAGGACATATAACATAGCCCCAAAAATGTAATTCTCTGCAAAAACCATGTCTGCTGAAACTGCCTGCTATTACTGGAAACCAGTTTTATCTAATGGCTACTGAAATGATCTGCTGAAATTCTAAGGCTAATTTTACTCACGGCCATCACTCACCACTCAAAACTGGCAAGCCCTTCAGAATCTTACTAGTGTCGATGAAGTTTCTCAAAGAGCAGTATATAACATTTCTCTTTTTCATAAAACCTCTAACCTTCTCTTTGTTCTTCAGACATACCATTCTGTCTGCATGCATGCCCTAAACTGCAATTCTTTCTTCACGAATAAAACATCTTAATTTCAGAGATTCATCTCCATGTTTCATTTGACTTTGATATACTTGGTCAAGTATAAGTCTAAGGCTGACTCATCTCAGAGAATATCAGCAGCCATTGGAACTACAGTATGAGGTAGCCACACTCTGAAAGCCACCCCCTCCCCTACCAGCTTCTGCAAGCTGCCTCTTTTTCCCTTAGTGAGTCATTCTTGGACTGAACTCCCGATTTTGGTTGAGTTCTATTTTATCTGGGATTTGGATGGGACAGTGTCTTTCCCCTTCCAGTCTGCTCTGGCTGAGAGATCTCCTATTAAGGAAGACTCTTCCTCCTTGTAGACCCTGGCTGTGGGGTCTCAGGGAAGGGCTTTTTCCCTTTGGGTTGAGGCCTTGGGATCTCTCTTTTTTCTTTCAGTTGGAGAAGGCTTCTTATCGTCCTTCTTGGTAAGTGGGTACTTTATTTTCCCATCTGTGCTTGCGTTTATTTGGCCTTTCCAAATTCAGTGCTTACATTTAATTGGTTTTTGTGTATTTGGGATTAAACCAGAGCACCCACAATAAAATGGGCTCTCAAAATTCAAAGGCATGCCAAGATATTTTCTGGGATTCCAGCTGGTAACATGTTCAAACATTATAAGGATCATTCAAACAGTCTGTTGTTCTTTAAACTAAAAGACCACAGTTATAAAACAATCACAGCAAATAAGATATGCATATCTCAATTGATATTTTAAGGCTAAAAAAAAGGATTCAGGACTCAAAGAATGACTTCCTAAAAAAAATACTCCCTCAAAGCTAGCTGAAACACTTTCCTCTCTAGAGCTTTCCCCTCCCGCTCGGCCTCCTCTCATCTTTTTCTAAACTAAACTCTCTTTTTTCAAAACTCTTTGGCTATTCTGGCATACTGACCATTTAAGTAAAACACTTAAAACCGGCAGATATTAAAGAAAATCATTTTGACCTTCATGCTGTTCCCTTTGCAAAAATGAAATTCCCATGTAAAGACAGCCTGCCCATAGTAAAAGGAATGGCAACACTTTTATCTTCAAGGATAAAGAATTGAGACCAAGAAAACATTGAACAGATCTTGTTAGAAGATAATTCAGGCCGGGCGCGGTGGCTCAAGCCTGTTATCCCAGCACTTTGGGAGGCCGAGACGGGCGGATCACGAGGTCAGGAGATCGAGACCATCCTAGCTAACACGGTGAAACCCCGTCTCTACTAAAAAATACAAAAAACTAGCCGGGCGAGGTGGCGGGCGCCTGTAGTCCCAGCTACTCGGGAGGTTGAGGCAGGAGAATNCTTATATTATATATATACTATGTTATATGCTGTGTCTACATAATAAAATCTGATGTAGTCAGCCAGAAATCCCTAAAAACTTTATTCTGATTGGTTTAAATAAATGTGTGCTCATATAAAATATATAGTAATTAACCCAAATGTTTTTTCAGTTCTTGTGACTTAAGTACATAATTGTTTTTAAAATTGTTGATAAAAGCTGGCTGTGGTGGCACATGCCTGTAATCCTAGCACTTTGGGAGGCTGAGGTTGGAGGGTATCCTGAAGCCAGAAGTTCAACGCCAGCCTGAACAACACAGTGAGACCCGTCTCCAAAAAAAATTAAAAAAAAAAAAATTAGCCGAGTGTGGCAGCACACACCTGTAATCCTAGCTAATTGGGGTGGCTGAGGCAGAAGGATTGCTTGAACCCAGGAGCTCAGGGTTATAGTGAGCTATGATTGCACCACTACACTCCAGTCTGGGTGACATAACAAGACCCTGTTTCTTAAATTTTTTTTTTTTTAATTATAAGATAGGCATAAAAATGTGTTCTTTACTGAGAAATAATTTTGTATGATAAAGAATCTTATGTGGCAAATTTTTGTCCTAAAATAAAATGGTTATTTAAGAAAGGAAATACAGGACAAAGCAGAAAGTCCAAGCATGTCATTAATGGTCTGAGTGACCATTAATGGAAACAACAGATTCTGGAGAGGATGTGGAGAAACAGGAACGCTTTTACCCTGTTGGTGGGAGTGTAAATTTGTTCAACCACAGTGGAAGATAGTGTGGCGATTCCTCAAGGATTAAAACTAGAAATACCATTTGACCCAGTAATCCCATTACTGGGTATATACCCAAAGGATTATAAATCATTCTACTATAAAGACACATGCACATGTATGTCTATTGCAGCACTATTCACAATAGTAAAGACTTGGAACCAACCCAAATGCCCATCAATGATAGACTGGATAAAGAAAATGTGGCACATATACACCATGGAATACTATGCAGCCATAAAAAATGATGAGTTCATGTCCTTTGCAGGGACATGGATGAAGTTGGAAACCATCATTCTCAACAAACTAACACCGGAACAGAAAACCAAACACCACATGTTCTCACTCATAAGTGGGAGCTCAACAATGAGAACACAGGGAGGGGAACATCATACACCAGGGCCTGTCGGTGGATGGGGGGCTAGGGGAGGGATAGCATTAGGATAAATACCTAATGTAGATGACAGGTTGATGGATGCAGCAAACCACCACGGCACATGTACACCTATGTAACAAACCTGCATGTTCTGTACATGTATCATTTTTTGTGTGTGTGAGACAGTCTCGCTCAGTCACCCAGGCTGGAGTGCAGTGGGGTGATCTGGGCTCACTGCAACCTCCACCTCCTAGGCTCAAGCCATTCTCCCGCCTCAGCCTCCCAAGTAGCTGGGATTACAGGTGCCTGCCACCACACCTGGCTAATTTTTGTATTTTTAGTAGAGACAAGGTTTCATCATGTTGGCCAGGCTGGTCTTTTTTCTTCCCAGAAAAAATGTTTTAATTTCAGAGATTTGTCTCTATTTTATTTGACTTTGACACTACACTTCTGGAGAAATCTTAACAATAAAGAAAAATGCTTTCCATATAATCTTGAGTAGAAAAAGAAGATCAGAAAAGGAGCATACAAAATGCCCTCAATTTTCTTAAAAACAAAATGTACACAAATGCAAAAGAAGAAAAAAGGCTGTAAGAAAATATAATAAAACATTAACAGTGACTACCTCTGATTTGTAGAAAGCTTTTGTTTCCTAGATTCTGCATTTCCCAATTTTTCTATTAAAAAATAATTTATAACAAAAAATTTTAATAAGAATTCCATGACCTTATTTTCATCTATTAAACAAAAACATCACACTCATGGTTATCAAGAATATTGATTAAAAAATTATTTTTCAAGTGTATACTTGCAACATGTTAGAGTAAGCTATAGCCTATACAGGTTTATAATCTTAGTGGTTTATAAAAAGTGACTTCCAATGAACACTAGATAGATCTCATACTTCAGTTTTAACACTGGTATAAAATTTCATTGTCACCTTAAAGTTTTGATTCATTTATCTCTAAAGTTATTGCAGAAAAAAACCTTTAAGTTAGCAAACATGCAATTAACAGGATAAAGCTAAATACAAACTATGATTTATTAACATTCATTCATTCAACAAATATTAACTGTGTGCCTACTATGTGTTAGGCACTGTGCTAGGTCCTAACATGAAAACACTTAATTCAAAAGCACATAATTATTATAATGAAAATCTATTCGTAAGTGTATCTTTTCTATTAGACTGGAAGCTCCTACAGAGCATAAATTTTATTCTTTATTTTATTCTCATAGCTTGCCATAAAGTTGGCACTCAGGAAATGTTATTGATGAGTGAGGAAAAAAATGCATAACACAAAATATTCTGAACATGATATATGTGCACAAAATCGTTGATATTTTCTATGTGCTTTATTGAATGTATTAATGAATTAAAACTATTTTAAAGCTATTTTAAGTTATATGAGTTAATCAGAAGATAATTTGGCATAATAATTTATCATTAAAAAATTGTTTTAGGCTGGGCACAGTAGCTGATGCCTGTAATCCCAACACTTTGGGAGGCCGAGGCGGGTGGATCACGAGTTCAGGAGTTCAAGACCAGCCTGGCCAAGACGGTGAAACCCCATCTCTACTAAAAATACAAAAATTAACCAGATGTGGTGGCAAATACCTGTAATCCCAACTACTCGGGAGGCAGAGGCAGAGAACTGCTTAAAACCCAGGTGGCAGAGCTTGCAGTGAGCTGAGATCACGCCACTGCACTCCAGCCTGGGTAACTGAGCAAGACTCTGTCTCAAAAAAAAAAAAAAAAAGGTTGTTTTATTGCCAGTCACAGTGGCTCACACCTGTAATCCCGGCACTTTGGGAGGCTGAGGCAGGTGGACCACAAGGTCAGGAGTTCAAGACCAGCCTGGCCAAGACGGTGAAACCCCGTCTCTACTAAAATACAAAAAATTAGCCAGGCATGGTGGCAGGGGCCTGTAATCCCAACTACTCAGGAGGCTGAGGCAGGAGAATTGCTTGAACCCAGGAGGCGGAGGTTGCAGTGAGCCGAGATTGTGCCATTGCACTCCAGCCTGGGCAACAACAGCGAAACTCTGTCTCAAAAAAATAAATAAATTTTTAAAAAGTTGTTTTATTAAATAAAATGACTAGCCAGGCACAGTTGTGTGCATCTATAGTTCCAGATACTCAGGAAGCTGAGGTGGGAGGATGGCTTGAATCCAGGAGTCGGAGGCTGAGGTACGAAATGATCGCACCTGTGTATAGCCACTGCACTCCAGCCTAGTCAACATAGCAAGACCCCATCTCTAAAAAAATAAAATAAAATAAAATGGCTAATTAGAAATTCAGTAAGTTTTGTATTCTTCTAATCTTTACCTTCTAAAACCTCCTCACGCTAGCAAACACACAAAGAAATAAACACTCAATGTGTCTTTCTAACATCCATACTTTCTTTCTTTCTTTTTTTGGAGACAGAGTCTCACTCTGTTGTCCAGGCTGGAGTGCAGTGGCACGACAGCTCACTACAACCTCCACCTCCCAGGTTCAAGCGATTATCCTGCCTCAGCCTCCCAAGTAGCTGGGATTACAGGCACCCACCACCATGCCTGGCAAATTTTTGCATTTTTAGTAGAGATGGGGTTTCACCATGTTTGCCAGGCTGGTCTTGAACTCCCGACCTCAGGTGATCCACCCACCTCGGCTTCCCAAAGTGCTGGGATTACAGGCATAAGCCACTGTGGGCGGCCCCACGTCCATGCATGTGACTTACTGTCTACTGAAACATGCATGATATGAGTGGCAACAGGGAAGCTCTTCAGTGATACAGTCTGCCAAGGATGAGCTCCACCTATTCCCGGTACCTATTTAGAGACCTTGGACAATTACTGAGCAGCAGGAAAATGGGCTTTTCCATTTTCTCAGTTTTTACCTTTAACTTTTGTCCTCACATTTGACACTCAATGAATTTTGCTCACTGGCAGTTAACATTGAACTTTCTTTTTCTCTTTTTTCTTTTTTTGAGACAGAGTCTTGCTCTGTCACCCAGGCTGGAGTGCAGTAGCGCAATCTCAGCTCACTGCAAACTCCGCCTCCCGGGTTCACGCCATTCTCCTGCCTCAGCCTCCCGAGTAGCTGGGACTACAGGCACCCACCACCATGCCCGGCTAATTTTTTGTATTTTTAGTAGAGACGGGGTTTCACTGTGTTAGCAAGGATGGTCTCGATCTTCTGATCTCGTAGTCTGCCCACCTTGGCCTCCCAAAGTGCTGGGATTACAAGTGTAAGCCACTGCGCCCGGCCAACATTGAACTTTTCTGATTCATGAATTTAGACTGCCTATCTAGCTGAAAACTAAAAATCCATTTTGTTGCTTATTTTTTCTCCAGCTATAGAGCAACTGCTGCTCCTTTGCTTAGGCATCAGGTGAGAGAGCTGACTTGCATTTAGGAGTGAGGCTGCATGACAATAAACCTTTAACCACCAGAAGCACACTTAGTACAGTGAGATTCTCACACAATGAGGTCAGGCAGGACTACAGACAGCAAAGACAGAAAGCAGACTCAATTTCTCAGCTCACAGCTTATTCTTGGTCACATTACAAATTCTATTACCCACGCTATTTCAAAAGTTTTTTTCTCTTTTACTTGCCAGCATGTAGAGCTGAATCAACGAACATTAAGCATGAATGTGCTGTGGTTCCACTGTACTCAAGTCCTTGCATAAAGTGCTAAAGTAGTTTTATCTTTTACACATAAAAACTTCTGTTTAATTTTAACCACGTTCCTATCTTTCCTTTTTCAAAATATATAAAAGGAAAGTATAAGTTTTCATTAACTACAACTCCTTTTTCCCATTCAGTGAACATTTATTAAGTGCTTACTACGTGCACCAGTACCAAACATTATTCCTACAAAAAGCTTAGTGCTTATTTAGCACTGGCAGTTAATCTACGTGTTAATTGTAGCTCAGCAGCTTATAGTCTTATAATTAAGGTCAGCTAATCTAAACCCCATTTAGGGCAAACAGTAATTTATGTCATTTTTTTGGTGTGTGAGACGGAGTCTCGCTATGTTGCCCAGGCTGGAGTGCAGTGGCCGGATCTCAGCTCACTGCAAGCTCCACCTCCTGGGTTTACGCCATTCTCCTGCCTCAGCCTCCTAAGTAGCTGGGACTACAGGCGTCTGCCACCTCGCCCGGCTAGTTTTTTGTATTTTTTAGTAGAGATGGGGTTTCACCGTGTTCACCAGGATGGTCTCGATCTCCTGACCCCACGATCTGCCCGTCTCGGCCTCCCAAAGTGCTGGGATTACAGGCTTGAGCCACTGCGCCCGGCCATTTATGTCATTTTTATACAATTCTGTGTACTATCTTCAAGAGGAAAAGTTAGTGAACATTTAACTATTTGCAAAATTGGGTTAATATTAATATATAGCCTATCTGTCAGATTTTCTACTGATTTTGAAAAAGGAGTAACTGTTCTATCAAAGAAAACATTTCTACTACTTTAATTTTGAAAGTAACAAAGTTTATAAATTCTGCCAAAGTTCTCATTTTAATTTATATTGAAGAATGGAAATCATCTTTTTTAAAAGACAATATAATAGTACCAACATATCCAGTTTAATTTTACCTCTATACTGAAATAGCCTCTGTCCACATAGTCACCCAGAAAGAGGTAGCGTGTGTTACTAGGTGATCCTCCAACTTCAAATAATTTCATTAGGTCAAAGAATTGTCCATGAATATCACCACACACTAGGAAAAAATGTTACAAAGTGAGATGAGAAATTATATCTTAGAAGACAAAAGGGCATTATACCAAAAGGGATCACAGTTTAACTTCTAACTTAAATCACTCTAGCTTTTGACAGGATGGCTGTATAACTGTAGTCAATCTATTCATACTCAAGTTCTACTGGAAATATGAGACAGTTAAAATTGTATTTCTTCAATTAACAACAAATATCCTAACCAATCCTGACTGTCTCATAATTTCTAGAAAAATTATCACACCACTTTTTAGCTAGTTATTTGTAATTATTTCTCAAAACTGCTCATGCAAATCTATACTGTAAAAACTATAATGCAAATACTTTTTATACCTGTGATTGGAGCATCTACTTCTATCATAGTCTTCTCTTGCCTCAGGATGGCAGCCCCATCATTGATTATCTTTAAGGCTACTTCCTCTTCCAGTCGTCCTTCCTTTACCAAATGGTTTTTTAAAACATCAACTTTAGGTTTCCCATTCTCAAATACTTCCTTGAAAGTAAGCCGTTGGGTTGGAGGAAAGGGGACAGCTACAAAAAAAAAAAAAAAAAAAAAATAGTAATTTAAAATGTTTAAACGTATAAAGAACAAACAGAACACAATCCTGTTACGTGACAAATTAAACCTAATAAATCACCATGACTTCATATCCACAATACCAGTACGTGGGAAAAAAATTCTAAGATACTATATATCATAAATCATCAATTCTAAGTATAAAAAGGTCACAAAGTCATTTTAAAGATTTGTGTGTGCATAAATTATAATGGCTTTTGTTGTTTGTTTTTTTTAGATAGAGGCTTGCTCTTGTCAACCCAGGCTGGAGTGCAGTGACACGATCTCGGCTCACTGCAACCTCCGCCTCCTGGGTTCAAGCGATTCTTCTGTCTCAGCCTCCCGAGTAGCTGGGAGTACAGGCGCATGCCACCACACCTGGCTGATTTTTGTATTTTTAGTAGAGACAAGGTTTCACCATGTCGGCCAGGCTGCTCTCGAACTCCTGACCTCAGGTGATCCACCTGCCTCGGCCTCCCAAAGAGCTGGGATTATAGGCGTGAGCCACCGTGCCCAGCCCTATAATGTTTTATACATAAACATGAAAGACTTGAAGCTGATTCAGGGAACAAGTTATAAATAAGACACTAGATGATACGAGTATCTTTGTTTTTCTATCTATGGTGTTAAAAATGAAACTATGGTTAGGCCGGGTGCGGTGGCTCAAGCCTGTAATCCCAGGACTTTGGGAGGCTGAGACGGGCGGATCACGAGGTCAGGAGATCAAGACCATCCTGGCTAACACGGTGAAACCTCGTCTCTACTAAAATACAAAAAAACTAGCCGGGCGAGGTGGCAGGCGCCTGTAGTCCCAGCTACTCGGGAGGCTGAGGCAGGAGAATGGCCTAAATCCGGGAGGCGGAGCTTGCAGTGAGCTGAGATCTGGCCACTGCACTCCAGCCTGGGGGACAGAGTGAGACTCTGCCTCAAAAAAAAAAAAAAAAATGAAACTATGGTTAAAGAAAATAAAAGAAAAGTAATCACAATACTAAAATGGCATTTATTTCTCCCATATAACTGACCTAATAACACCTATGTCTTAGAAGTCTGTGCCGGGCGCCATGGCTCACGCCTGTAATCCCAGCACCTTGGGAGGCTGAGGCGAGTAAATCACCTGAGGTCAGGAGTTGAAGACCAGCCTGGCCAACATGGGTGAAACCCCGTCTCTACTAAAAATACAAAAATTAGCTGGGTATGGTAGCGCACACCTGTAATCCCAGCTACTCAGGAGGCTGAGGCAGGACACTCACTTGAATCCAGGAGATAGAGAATGCAGTGAACCGAGATCGCACCGCTGCACTTCAGCCTGGGTGACAAGAGCGAAAACTCCATCTCCAAAAAAATTAAAAAACAAATAAAATAGCAGTCTCACTATAGTTCCTCATCAGGGGAACTGTGTATATATACTTTATTCTTTAAAGGCAGTAGCTTAGGCCGGACACAGTGGCTCACGCCTGTAATCCCAGCATTTTGGGAGGTTTAGGCGGGCAGATCACTTGAGGTCAGGAGTTCAAGACCAGCCTGGACAACACGGTGAAACTCCGTCTCTACTAAAAATACAAAAATTAGCCAGGTGTAGTGACAAGGGCCTGTAATCCCAGTTACTCGGGAAGCTGAGGCAGGAGAATCGCTTGAACGCGGGAGGCAGAGGTTGCAGTGAGCTGAGCTCGTGCCACTGACCTCCAGCCTGGGCAACAGAGCAACATACTGTCTCAAAACAAAATAAAACAAAAGCAGTAGCTTAATGTACTTTGTTACTGATAATAACAAGAACACTACTACCAGGATGGAGCTGTGTCTGAGAATAATTTGCTGTAGTAACAGAGCATAAAAGAATAGATAAGGGGCCTGGTGCAGTGGCTCACGCTTGTAATCCCAGCACTTTGGGAGGCCGAGGCAGGTGGATCACCTGAGGTCACGAGTTCAAAACCAGCCTGGCCAACATGATGAAACCCTGTCTTTACTAAAAATACAAAAAATAGCCGGGTATGATGGCACACGCCTATAATCCCAGCTACTTGGGAGGCTGAGGCAGGAGAATTGCTTGAATCTGGGAGATGGAGGTTGCAGTGAGCCGAGATTGTGCCACTGCACTTCAGCCTGGGTGACAGAACTAGACTTCGTTTCAAAACAAAACAAAACAAAACAAAAAAACGATAAGGGAAGTCCAGTTATGTATTCTAATCTGGAAATGCTAATAATTACCTCCAGTTTACATTAAGTACAAAGTTTATATATATAATATCATGGAGAATTAGCAACTTCATTTAATATTTTTAAATTGGCTGTTGTCTCATTATGTGCCTACTTTAGAACAGTCTACTTTAGATCCCCTGGGATCGAAGAGCCACAAGTCCGTAAACCATAAATTTAAAAGGAGGCGTTCAGTTGAATTTCTGATATATGTCCAATGGTTCCACTTCCAGCTTTATGGAACCAAGTTTAAGAACCAAGTTGAAATCTATGGGTATTTTTAAAAAGACTTAATCTAGCCATACCATATTGTACCATTTACAAGTAAAGAAAGTCCTATTGTAAGTTTCATCATGCTTTCAGCTACTACTTGACTCATTTTAACTACTTAAATTTCACCGAAAAAAGGATAGCAGCTACCTAATCTTAACTAAATACAGTTGTGTGCCACAAAATGATGTTTTGGTCAACAATGGACTGTAGTTAAATGGAGCTGAAAAACTCCTGTCATCTAGTAACATTATAGCCACAATAACGTCATAGTAATTGACTGACGTTAATTCGGAACTGGAATGGGAATGCGCAGCTGAAGAAGCAGCAAGAGAGAAAGAAGTTTGCTGCAGAAAGAAAAAGAATCGCCAAGAAAATTCACAGTGAAGGGTTTGGGAGCTTTTACAGACCTCAACAAACTCCTTAAGAAGTGTGAAAACATGGACCCCCAAAACAGAAAGCTTTTCATTAATACACAGGAACGTTCATGCTGCATTAACTGCTTACAAACAACTCTACAATGAAAAACAGAAATAAACCAAGCAAAACACATGGGCTAATTTCTGAAAAGAGTGATATCTCCTCAAGAAGAGCCTCAGGCAGGTCCTTCAGGAGGACCTCCAGAAGAAGGTATTGTTATCCTAGAAGATGACAGCTCCATGCCTGTTACTGCTCCTGAAGGTGTTCCAGTGGATCAAGATGTAGAGGGGCAAGCCAGGGATATTCATGATCCTGACCCTGTGTAGACCTAGGCAGTGTGTGTGTGTGTGTGTGTGTGTGTGTGTGTGTGTGTGTTCATTTTTACCAAAATATTCTAAAAGTTAAAAAAAATTAAACTTTTAAATAGAAAAGCCTATAAAGATATAAAGAAAATTATTTTCTGTAGCTAAACAATGTATTTGTGCTTTAAGCTAGGTGTTATAAAAAAGTCCAAAAGTTTTTAAAAATTAAAACGTTTGTGAACAATTACAGTATGCTGTTTACTTTATTATTGAAGAAATAAATTTTTTTTTGTTTTTGAGATAGGATCTTGCTCTGTTGCCCAGGCAGGAGTGCAATGGCGCAACCATGGCTCACGGCACCCTAAACCTCCTAGCTCAAATGATCCTCTCACCTCAGCCTCCCGAGTAGCTGCGACTACAGGTGTGCGCCACCATGCCTGGCTAATTTTTGTATTTTTTGTAGAGATGGGGTTTTACCATGCTCCCCAGGCTGGTCTTGAACTCCTGGGCTCAAGTGATCTGCCTACCTCAGCCTCCCAAAGTGCTGGGATTACAGGCATGAGCCACCATGCCAAGAAAATTTTTTTTTTTAATTTAGTGTAGACTAAGTGTTCAACGTTTATAAAGCTTATAAAGTCTCCAGTAGTGTACAATAATGTCCTAGGCCCTCACATTCACTCATCACTCACTTCCGACTCACCCAGAGCAATTTCCAGTCCCGTAAGCCCCATTCATGGTTAAGTGCCCTATACAGGTGGACCAGTTTTTATCTTTTATACTGTATTTTTATTGTACCTTCTCTATGTTTAGATATGTTTACATACTCAAATACTTAGCATTGTGTTGTAACTGCCTACAGTATTCAGTACAGTAACCTGCTGTACAGGTTTGTGGCCTAGAAGTAATAGGCTATATCATATAGGCTATGTATAGTAGTAGTTATACCATCTAGGTATATAATAGTTATACCATCTAGGTTTCTGTAAGTACACTCCATGGTGTTCTCACAAGGACAAAGTCATCTCATGACACATTTCTCAGATGCATGACTGTATCACCTTAGAATAGGGGACCATATATATCTATTACTCCAGCCTAGGCAACAGAGACTCGGTCTCAAAAAAAAAAAAAAAAAAAAAAAATGATCAAGGAGTAAGGGAATATTTGGAGCTGGATGTAGATAAAAGTTAGCATTTTAATAATTTGTGCTTTGGGCCATCTGTGCAACAAGCTCTTTCTTTTAGTCTTCCGAAACCAAACTGATGTAAAGAGAAAAGTTTTAAGAAATGTGAAACCATAGTTTTAAAGTTAAAAAATTGGGAGGTGAAATCCCCTAAATAAATTTTCATTAACACACATATTAAACTAAACACGGGTAGCTACATGCTAAGTACTACTGCGTGAATAAAGATAAGGGCAGCACAATGTATGACTAGAGCAGCTTTCCAATTTGAGCCATTATGAACACAGTTGCTATGAATATAATTCTATGTGTGCTATGGTGGACATAAGCACTATTTTCTCTTGGGCATATACCCAGGAATGGGACTGAAAGTTTATGGGGTCAACATTGGTTTCACCCAACAGTTCACAAAGTGATACCATTTTACCCTCACATCATCCAGGTATGGAAGGATTCCAGTTACTTCATATCCTTGCCAACACTTGATATTGCTCATCTGCTAAATTTTATTCCATTACAGTGAACATCTACTGGTATCTCTTTGTTTTCTACTTTGCATTTCTCTGATGAGTAGTGATGTTGAGGACCTTTCTACTTGCTTAATGGCCGGCCATTTGAATATTTTCTTTGGGGACATGCTTGTTCAATTCTTTTGAACATTTAAATTTAAATGTTCAATTTAAAACCATTTAAAACATTTAATATGTTTTCTTATTGACTGACAAAAGTTCTTGTATGTTCTGGGTACGTGTCCTTAACCAGATGTAAGGCCTTTTTTGTTCTTAATCATCTTATTTATGTAAATATATAAGTCAATTAGGTTTATCATTATAACAATTGACTATATACCAATTCTTTAAACTTTGTTTTTGAATATAGAAAATGTAGAAACTTTTATTTACGAAAATACTGTGCTTATGATAATTTATTTAAACATTTTCTTATTGTTGGATAGCTAGACTATTTCAAAAAATTGTAAATTATACTGCAGGGCCAGGTATCGTGGCTCACACCTGTAATCCCAGTGCTTTGGGAGGCTGAGGCAGGAGGATCGCTTGAGCCCAGGAGTTCAAGGCTGCAGTGACCTAAGACTGAGCCACTGCACTCCAGCCTGGGTGACAGAGTGAGACTCTGCCTCTAAAAAAAAGAAAACATAAATAAATGATACAGCAGAGGATATATACATATAACCCATATTTTATACATATCACCCATATCATATATACATGGATCATACATGATCCATATGGATCATTTATATATCATTTATATATATGTGTCTTCTGGCAAATCTTTATTTCCCTATACGTTTCTAGAAATTATATGTATGAATTATCTACTACCATGTAACAAATTACTCCAAAACTTAGTGGCTTAAGGCAATAATCATTTATTATCTATCACAGGTTCTGTGGACCATAAATTCAGACAGGGCACAGTGGGGCTGGCTTGTCTCTGCTCCGCAACTTCTGGGGCCTCAGCAGGACACTCGACAGCCTGGGGCTGGAATTACCTGAAAGCTTTCTCACTAGTACCATGGTTAATACTGGCTGTTGGCTACACCTTAGCTCAGGTTTTTGATGAGAATACCCACATGTGGCCTCTTCGTATGACTTAGTTCCAACGACAAGCACCCCAAGACAAAGAGAAAGCCAGGAAGAAGTTGTATCTTTTTTTTCCTCTTTTTATTTGTGCAAATTTACAGAGTACATGAGGAATTACATGTATATAATGCATAGTATCAAGCCAGGGTCTTTAGGATGTTCATCACTGGGTACAATACATTTTTGTTAGGTATAGTCATCCTGCTCTGCTATCAAACATTGAACTTACTCCTATCTTAATGTATGTTTGTACCCTTTAACTCACTTCTCTTCATCCTTCCCCTTTCCCCCACTCACCCTTCCCAGTCTCTATTATCTATTTTTCCATTCTCTACCTCCATGTGTTCAAATTTTAGCTCCCACATATAAGTGAGTATAAATGATATCTGTCTTTTTTTTTTTTTTTTTTTTTTGAGACAGAGTCTCGCTCTGTCGCCCAAGCTGGAGTGCAGTGGCCGGATCTCAGCTCACTGCAAGCTCCGCCTCCCGGGTTCACGCCATTCTCCTGCCTCAGCCTCCTGAGTAGCTGGGACTACAGGCGCCCGCCACCTCGCCCAGCTAGTTTTTTGTACTTTTAGTAGAGACGGGGTTTCACCGTGTTAGCCAGGATGGTCTCGATCTCCTGACCTTGTGATCCGCCCGCCTCGGCCTCCCAAAGTGCTGGGATTACAGGCTTGAGCCACCGTGCCCGGCCGATATCTGTCTTTTTGTGCCTAGCTTATTTAACTTAAGATAATGATCTCCGGTTCCATCCATGTTGCTGCAAGTGACATTATTTTGTTTTTTTTTAATGGCTGAACAATATTCCATTGTGTATATATACCATATTTTCTTTACCCATTCATCCACTAATAGATACTCAACGTGGATTCCGTACCTTTGCTGTTGTGAACAGTACTGCAATAAACATGTTGATTTATTTTCCTTTGGGTAGATACTCAGTAGTGGGATTGCTGGATCAGTTGTATCCTATTTATATCATAGGCTCAGAAATCACATCACATAATTTCCACCATATTCAATTGATTGGAAGAGTCACAAGCCTGCCCAGGTTCAAGAAGAGTGGAAATAGATTCCATCTACTGGTGGGGAGTGACAAAATTCTGTGCGAGCATATGAGACTAAATATATTGCTATGGCTGTTTCTTGAAAATAGATTCTGTCATACTTTCTCTATTTAAAAGGAAAAATGGCCAGTCACCAATGCCTCCAACAGTACCTTTAAATCAGAGTCCATTTTAAATGGGCCACTCTGTATTTTCCAAGTTATTACCAAATGAGAATATCTATTCAACTATTACAGGCAAAACATTACAGAAGATATATTCCCAAATGTTTCAAAATAATTTGAGATGCCTATTAGAAGCTGTATAAATATTTTCTCTAATTTGCCAGCTGTTTAAAAAAAAAAACAACTCATGATTCTTCTTTCCTAAATAAATGAAAGGGATAAAATGTAAAATAAACTATTTATGAAAAGCAGACATTTTTAAAATGCTTGATTCAAAATATTATGTTGACTTTCCAGTTTAGAATGACTAGCAACTTCTGGCTAGGTGCAGTGGCTCACGCCTGTAATCACAGCACTTTGGGAGGCCAAGGCGGGCAGATCACCTGAGGTCAGGAGTTTGAGATCAGCCTGGCCAACATGGTGACCCTCTGTCTCTACTAAAGATACAGAAGTTAGCCAGACATAATAGCGGGGGCCTGTAATCCCAGCTACTCGGGAGGCTGGGACAGGGGAACCACTTGAACCTGGGACGCGGAGGTTGCAGTGAGCCAAGATCGCGTCATTGCACTCCAGCCTGGGTGACAGAGAGAGACTCTGCCTCAAAAAAACAAAAAAAAGAATGACTAGAAACTTCTGATTCAATGTTTCTTAACAGCTGCTATGATCTGAATGTCTGTGTCCTTCAAAAATTCATAGGTAAAACCTAATCTCCAACATGGTGGTATTAAGAAGCGGAGTTTCTGGGAAATGATTAGGTCATAAGGACTCTGCCCTCATGAATGGGATTTGTGCCATTATAAAACAGGTCCAAAGGAGCTTGTCTGTCCCTTCTGCCACATGAGGATACATAAAAGGTGCCACCTATAAGGAACAGGCCCTCACCAGACACAGAATCTGCTGGTAACCTGACTCTTGGACTTCCCAGCCTCTAGGACTGTAAGAAATAAATTTCTGTTGTTCACAAATTACCCAGTCTAAGGCATTTTTTATAATGTCTTGAACAGGCCGGGTGTGGTGGCTCACACCTGTAATCCCAGAACATTGGGAGGCTGAGGCAGGTGGATCATAAGGTCGAGTTCAAAACCAGCCTGGCCAACGTGGTGAAACCCTGTCTCTACTAAAAATACAAAAATTAGCCGGGCATGGGGGCACGTGCTTGCCTCAGGAGGCTGAGGCAGAAGAATCATTTGAACCCAGGAAGTGGAGGTTGCAGTGAGCTGAGATTGCACCACTGAACACCAGCCTGGGCGACAGAGCGAGGCTCCGTCTCAAAACAAACAAACAAAAAACATATCTTGAACAGACTAAGTGAACATCTAACTAAAATACACATAAGACAGAACAAAATGAAAACTCTCACCATAAAAACTATGAATGATTGAAAAGTATCCTCAATTCATTCATTCAAATAATTTTATTGAATTGCTACTATGTGTTAAGTACTTATACGCACTAGTAAAAAATTTTGATGATAAATATCTCAATGCATAAGTACATACATAGATACCTTAAAATACCATAAAATTTTAAAATTTTCTTCTAGGTAGATATAATTTACTTACATCATAATTTATTAATATTTAGCCAATCTTCAATTTTTAGAAATCTCATTTATTGTTAAATATTTTGCCCTTACAATGTCTGTAGCACATTTTATTTTCCAAAAATGGCTGCAACCAGCCAGGCATGGTGACTCACTCCTGTAATCCCAGCACTTTGAGAATCCAACTTGGGGAGATTGTTTGAAGCCAAGAGATCGAAACCAGCCTCGGTAGCATGGTGAGACCCCATCTCTACAGATTTTTTTTTTTTTTAAACTAGCCAGGAGCGGTGGCATCTGCCTGTAGTCCCAGCTACTCAGGAGGCTGACACAGAAGGATCTCTGGAGCCCAGTAGGTTGAGGCTGCAGTTAGTTACAATCGTCAGCCTGCACAACAGAGTGAGACTCCACCTCAAAAGCAAAAGAGAAAATTTTGCAATCTACCCATCTGACAAAGGACTAATATCCAGAATCTACAAAGAACTTAAATTACAAGAAAAAAGCAACCCCATCAAAAAGTGGGCAAAGGATATGAACAGACACTTCTCAAAAGAAGACATTTATGTAGCCAACAGACACATGAAAAAATGCTCATCATCACTGGCCATCAGAGAAATGCAAATCAAAACCACAATGAGCTACCATCTCATGCCAGTTAGAATGGTGATCATTAAAAAGTCAGGAAACAACAGGTGCTGGAGAGGATGTGGAGAAATAGGAATGCTTTTACACTGTTGGTGGGTGTGTAAATTAGTTAAACCGTTGTGGAAGACAGTGTGGCGATTCCTCAAGGATCTAGAACTAGAAATGCCATTCGACCCAGCAATACCATTACTGGGCCGCTACCCAANGGAAACAACAGGTGCTGGAGAGGATGTGGAGAAATAGGAATGCTTTTACACTGTTGGTGGGTGTGTAAATTAGTTAAACCGTTGTGGAAGACGGTGTGGCGATTCCTCAAGGATCTAGAACTAGAAATGCCATTTGACCCAGCAATACCATTACTGGGCATATACCCAAAGGATTATAAATCATTCTACTATAAAGACACATGCACACGTATATTTACTGCAGCACTATTCACAATAGCAAAGACTTGGAACCAACCCAAATGTCCATCAATGATAGACTGGATAAAGAAAATGTGG
Organism: Rhinopithecus bieti; assembly: GCF_001698545.2. NCBI lineage: Eukaryota > Metazoa > Chordata > Mammalia > Primates > Cercopithecidae > Rhinopithecus > Rhinopithecus bieti. The sequence goes on from NW_016809657.1 coordinate 750,532, forward strand.
CACATATACACCATGGAATACTATGCAGCTATAAAAAAGGATGAGTTCATGTCCTTTGCAGGGACATGGATGAAGCTGGAAACCATCATTCTAAGCAAACTATCACAAGGACAGAAAACCAAACACCGCATGTTCTCACTCATAGGTGGGAACTGAACAATGAGAACACATGGACACAGGGTGGGGAATATCACACACTGGGACTGGTCAAGGGATGGGGGGCTCGGGGAGGGAAGAGCATTAGGAAAAATACCTAATGTAAATGACGAGTTGGCACATGTATACCTATGTAACAAACCTGCACATTGTGCACATGTACCCTAGAACTTAAAGTATAATTCAAAACAAAAACAAAAACAAAAAAAAATGGCTGCAAGAGTATTTCTCACTCTACATACTATTCTGTAATCTCACTGTCTTGGTCTGTTTTGCTTTGCTATGACAAAATATCATAGACTGGATAATTTATAATGAACAGAAATTTATTCATTCATAGTTCTGGAGGCAAAGAAGTTCAAGATTGAGGGGCTAGGCATCTGGCATGGGTCTTCTTGCTGCATCATCCCATACTGGAAGGACAAAGAGGGGATAAAAGAGAGCAAGAGATAGAACTTGCAGCCTCAAGTCCTTTTATAATCAATATTAATGCATTCATGAGAGGTGGCCTTCATGACCTAAACACCTCTCATTAGGCCCCACCACCCAACACTATTGCATTTGGGATAAATTTTCCAACACATACTTATTTTATTTTTAAATTTTAGATTCAAGGAGTATATGTGTAGGTTTTTTACGTGGATATACTGCATAATGGCAAGGTCTGGGCTTCTAGTATACCCATCACCCAAATAGCCAACATATGCTTCTGGGGGTCATATTTAAAGCATAGCAGTGACCTGACTTTATCCTATCAAGAGGTAGAGTCTAAGGCCAGGCCCAGTGGCTTATGCCTGTAATCCTAGCACTTTGGCAAGCTGAGGTAGGCAGACTGCTTGAGCTCAGGAGTTTGAGTCCAGCCTTGGCAACATGGTGAAACCCCGTCTCTACTAAAAATACAACAAAAATTAGCTGGATGTGGTGTCACATACCTGTAGTCCCAGCTACTTCAGGGGCTGAGGTGGGAGGATCACTTGAGCCCAGGAAGTTGAGGCTGCAGTAAGCCAAGATAGCACTACTGCATTCCAGCCTGGTTGACAAAGTGAGACCTTGTCTCAAAAAAAAAAAAAAGGGAGAGTCTAATGTCTCTCCCCTAGAATCTGAACTGGCCTTAGTGACCTGCTTTAACAAATACATTGTAGCAGAAGTGATTTTGCAAATTCTGCCTCGGTCTCTTGGCATACTCATTCTCCAGTGAAGTGGGTATATGGTCAATAATCCCAGCTGAGGCAAGCTTTGAGTGAACTCAGCCCACACATAACTTACTTCATTCAAACTTAAGTAAAGACTACAGCTATATACATCTATGTGCTAAACACTATGTGCTAAAGCTCTTGGAATCATCAGTTAAAAAACAAAAAGCAAAAAGTAGGCCAGGTATGATGGCTCACACCTATAAAAAGAATCTCAGCACTTTGGGAGGCTGAGGTGGGTGAATTGCTTGAGCTCAGGAGTTCGAGACCAGCTGGTGAAACTCTGTCTCTACCAAAAAAACATAAAAATTAGTTGGATGTGGTGGCACACACCTATAGTCCCAGCTACTCAGGAGGCTGAGGCAGGAAAATCACTTGAGCCCAGGAGATTGGGGCTGCAGTAAGCTGTGATTGAGCCACTGCACTCCAGCCTACACAACTGAGAGAGACTCTGTCTCTAAAAAAATAAGTAAATAATAAGAAATTGTTAAGATGTCTTTTATATCTACAACATCTATGGGTTTATACTAAATGGCCATTAGGTAAAACAAAGCTTTAGTCCTTTATTAAAATTTTTTTAAAGGATTACAAAAATTATTAGCTTTGTTTGGCATACTCTGAATTTTAATTAACTCAAAACTATTGTGAGAAATCTTTGCTTTATTAAATTTGGGTTACAAGGGAAAAAACCTCACAAATCATAAGGAAAGTTAAGCCTTCCTAATTTAATCATGTATAATAACATGTGTTAAAAATAAATATACTTCAACATTTAAGTATCTTTCAGTTTAAAGAAAATATTAGGAGGCTGAGGTGGGCGGATCACCTGAGGTCAGGAGTTCGAGACCAGCCTGACCAACACGGTGAAACCCCGTCTCTACTAAAAAAACAAAAAATTAGCTGGGTGTGGTGGTGGACACCTGTAATCCCAGCTACTTGGGAGGCTGAGGCAGGAGAATTGCTTGAACCCAGGAGGTGGAGGTTGTGGTGAGCCAAGATCACGCCATTGCACTCCAGCCTGGGCAACAAGAGCGAACCTCTGTCTCAAAAAAAAAAAAAGAAGACATACATTCAAGTACAAAGACTGCCACAACAGCTATCTAAAAAAGGATTCAGTAAACATGGTTTCAGTAAACTTGGACCGGTGAAACTTATAACATACCTTATAGGATAAATGAAAGAAAGTCCTGGAGACCGTCAATGTCCTCCCTGTTTGTGAGATATTCTTACTTCTAGGATAATCAGTAACTGACGACTCATAAAACTCATTATGTACTTTCTGCAATAGAATATTCCACTCCCTTCCATTCTGATAATGCTGGTTAATATAATAAACCAACTAAAGCCTACAGTCCCATGATCCACAGGTGGTTTCCGCTTCTTCCTTACATTCATCTAAAGTTCCTGGCTATAAGCTAAAGACAGGAATTGAGCCTTGTGGAAGATTTATCAAAAGAACTTTTGTAAATGTTTGTATCATGCACCCATTACTGACACTAGAGAGAATAAATTAATGATACATACTGCCGACATCATTGCCATGGACAAACAGTGGCTGAGTCAGGATTTCCAGAACTGTTGTGGTCCAGAAGCAGAAGATAATATGAATAGACTATTTATGTCCAAGATAATCAGAACACAACCTCCCAGATGCCAGAAGCCACTGATGACTACAGACTTGCATGATTTTTTCCTTTATTCTCTTGGCATTTTCTTCTCTCTCCACTGTTGTAAGATTTTACGCTGTTAACAGATAACTTTTCCTTACTGTTAGTACTATCAAGACCCTTATCCTTGGCAAAATATAAATCAAATATAGGACAGTTGCAAAGGTGAATGACCCATATCCGAATTAAAGGAAAAAAAAATATTTGGTTGCCCAAAAGAAAATCCAAATAGATTATGGGATATATGGGGCATTATTTTAAACTTGAATAATAATTGTCTGCGTTTCAGTGTGTTGCAGATGCCAAGTGTGTTATCTTTAGAGTCTTAAATGCCGCTATGCAGCCACTGTCACACCAGCTGATTCAACAGATTATCATCTAAGAAAAAGACCATTGAAGCCATCCTGGCTAACACGGTGAAACCCCGTCTCTACTAAAAATACAAAAAATTAGCCAGGCGAGGTAGCAGGCACCTGTAGTCCCAGCTACTCGGGAGGCTGAGGCAGGAGAATGGCGTGAACCCGGGAGGTGGAGCTTGCAGTAAGCAGAGATCGTGCCACTGCACTCTAGCCTGGGCGACAGAGCAAGACTCTCAAAAAAAAAAAAAGAAAAGAAAAAAAGAAAAAGAACAAAACGGCCTGGTGCCTGTAGAGGCCAAAATGTCTACCGTCAAAGCTTCATAAACATTCACAACCCATCAAACAACAGTTTGAAATCTTGATTGATCACCTCCCCTAAAACGTAAATGTTCCAGTTTAGCTGATGAATGATCAGAAACAGAGATTAAAAATGGAAACCAAACTGCAATTACACTACAAATTGCTCGCACATACGCAGAAAAGCACTAGTACTTGCAAAACAGATAAACTGAACCAAACCAAACCACAATGTACTGTGCATCACAGGCCATCTAAGCTCAAACCTTTTTTTTTCTTTTTAAGAGACAGAGCCTCCCTATGTCACCCAGGCTGGGGTGCAGTGGCATGTTCATAGCTCACTGCAGCCTCCAACTCTTGGGCTCAAGTGATCCTCCCCCTCACCCTCCCAAGTAGCTAAGACCACAGGTATGTGCCACCACACCCAGTTAATTTTAATTAAAAAAACTTTTTTTTAAGACTGAGGTCTCACTAAGTTGAACAGGCTAGTCTCAAACTCCTGGCCTCAAGAGATCCTCCTGTCCTAGCCTCCCAATGTGCTGGGATTAGAGGTGTGAGCCACTGTGCCCAGCCTCAAACCTTCATTAATATCAGCTCACCCAGACCCATATGTTCTAGTACCACAAACTGATCTAACAGTAAATCCTCAGGGACTTGTGTGTCCTAGAGGCAAAACTACTGACTGTTCCAGCAACTCACTCAAATTACATATGCTAGCCAATCCCTGCCCAGACTACTAACTTTATCCTAACATCACTCTGTGACTAAAAGCTCCTAAAACCCTGTATATCCTCTTTCTTAACTCCATCCTTTTGAGAGGTCCCACAGCTCTTCTGATGTATGTCACTCCTTCCTGCAGCAAGCCGTATCAGCGTAACTTATTTTTGACTACAGATGTTTTCTTGGTGGTCTTTGGTGGTGAGATTTAACAGTCCCATGCCAGGGAACTGGTGGCTGACAGTTAGGGATAGGAAGACTTTTTACCACACACCTTTTAAAATGTTACGCCATGTTACTGTACTATTTACTCAAAAAATGAATAGAATTAGACTTTAGAGATGAATATAATACTATCATAAATTAATCGACCAACAGTAATATTACCAACATCCAGTATTGCTGGAACACCCAGGAATCAGAGTGTTTCGGATATCAGCACACAGGAAAATTCACCACCTGCTTCTACAATTCTAGAAAACCAGCCAGCAGTTAGGGGTGATAATTAGCTTCATATCTAATATAAACAAACTTTTATTATACTGTGTATTTATACTAAAAGTCAAGTTTAAAAACCCCCTATCATTAAAGACAAACTTCATATGTGGAACTATGTTTGCTAAATATGGCTCATGAAGTGCTGTAAATAAAGAAAAGATTTTCGGCTGGGCATGGTGGCTCACACCTGTAATCCCAGCACTTTGAGAGGCCAAGGTGGGCGGATCACAAGGTCAGGAGTTCAAGACCAGCCTGGCCAATATGGTGAAATCCCGTTTCTATTAAAAATATAAAACTTAGCCAGGCTTGGTAGCAGATGCCTATAGTACCAGCTACTCGGGAGGCTAAAGCAGGAGAATCACTTGAATCCGGTAGGCGGAGGTTGCAGTGAGCCCAGATCACACCACTATACTCCAGCCTAGGCAACTGAGCAAGACTCTGTCTCAAAAAATAAATAAATAAAGATTTTCTTTTTTTATTTTTAGAGACAGGGTCTCTCACTCTGTCACTCGGGCTGGATGGAGTGCAGTGGCTTGATCATGCCTCATGGTAGCCTCGAACTCCTCAAGCAATCCTCTCACCTCAGCTTCCAGAGTAGCTGGGACTACAGACATGCACCATGACACCTAATTTTTAAATTTTCTGTAGAGACAGAGCGTCACCATGTTGCCCAGGCTGGTCTCAAACTCCTGGCTTCAAGCAATTCTCCCACCTCAGCCTCCCAAAGTGCCAGGTTTACAGATGTGAGCCATTGCACCTGGACTAAAATAAAGGTTTTCATGCTATTTTTTAAAGTTTCGAAAGTTTCTGCCTGGGAGTGGTGGCTCATGCTTGTAATCTCAATGCTTCGGGGGGCCATGGTGGGAAGATCACTTGAGGCCAGGAGTTTGAGACCAGCCTGGGCAACACAGTGAGACTCGACCTCAAAACACACACTCACACACAAAAAATTATTTGAAATTTTCAAGCACAGAATTTACAAAAATAGAATAACAAAGTATTATCCATGCAGTATCAAGTATTGGTTGTAAACATTCTGCTAATCTTTCAAACTATCCTATCTTTATTTAAAGATTTTTCTAAATCAAAGATACTACATCCTTGAGGCAAAAGAGTTTTTTAAAAGATAAAGAGCACAAAACAAAAAACAATAACCACCACAAAAACAAAACTCTTAGAATCTCACCAACCCAAGACAACTAATGTTAAGATACCAATGTATATCTTAATATTTTAAATACGTAAACACATTATTTTATAATCAGTTATACTATATAATCTTCTGTTTTCTTAATTTAGTAGTAACCTCCACTAATGCAGTATAGATATTTTCTCCCATTCTGTGTCTTGCCCTTTCATTTTCTTAAACATCTTTAGAAGAACAAAAGATTTTAATTTTTTAAAAGTCCAATTATCAGCGTTTACGGTTCATGCCTTCGATGACCTATCTAAGAAAATAGTCTACCCCAAAGTCACAAAGATTTTTCCTCTATTTTCTTTTAGAAATTTATAAAAACGTCACCTCCCCAAGACTATACCTCCTAATACCATTATGTTGGGGATTAGGATTTCAACATACAAATTCTGGGGGGTCACAAACATTCAGACAAATGCATTAAACAATCTCTTGTACTTCTTCTTAATACATATATCAAAGTAATGTGGCATGAACTAGAATGAAAATAATCTCTGAGAGGCCACTAAAGTTTAAGTCTAACCAATAATGTAGGCATAACACATGACAATATTCACATGCAAGATACTCTCTCATGAAAATGAAAGGATTTTACACAATTCTAGATAAACTACCATAAGTTTATCTCTTTAAACACACACACACATAACAAAGTGATAATCATGAAGTGGTTATTAGTGGAAACCATGAATCCACTTTAATCTTACATACAAAATCATTCAAAAACTTCAGGAGTTCAAATATTGTTAGTAACAACTAATAACACATATTTCACACATGGATTGCACTAAAGAAAAGTAAGAAATTTGCAACTCTATATTAAAAAGAGAATAGAGATTTTAAAAAAATAAATAAATCACTAAAGTGGTCTGGACACAGTGGCATGTGCCTGTAATTCCAGCTACCTGGGAGGTGAAGGTGGAGACGGAAAGATCACTTGAGCCCAGGAGTTCCAGGCCGCAGTGAGCTATGACTGCACCACTATACTCCAGCCTGGGCAACAGTGCTACACTGTGTCTCAGAAAAAAAAAAAAATTACAAATGTATCTTTCTGGTGTCAACTTCCATATGTAAAACATATAATGACATGTGCTACTAACTCTTCTTCACCACATACAAGTCTACTTATGGTTGCTGACTTCCTTAATTTGATTTAAAAACAGCAAACTTTGAAGAAATTCACTGACCACAATTAACACTCTTTTCTCAATAATAAGAGGTAGGAAAAACTGTGTATAAAATCATCAACTCCTCTGGTTTCTCCAACACTAGTTGGGGAGATTTACAATTCAAATCTAATTATCCAGTGTCATCCTTTCAAACACTGAAAGGGTGTACATTACCAACTGAAAAACAAAACAATCGGTAACTGAAAATATCTAAGTTTCTATAGGTAGCCTTCCTAGATATTAGTGATAAATGTATGTTTTTTATTTTATTTATTTATTTATTTTTTAAAACGGTGTCTCGCTCTGTTGCCCAGGCTGGAATGCAGTGGCGTGATCTCGGCTCACTGCAACCTCTGCCTCCCGGGTTCAAGCAATTCTCCTGTTTCAGCCTTCCAAGTAGCTGGGGTTACAGTTGAGAACCACCACGCCCAGCTAATTTTTGTATTCTTAGTAGAGATGGGGGTTTCACCATGTTGGTCAGGCTGATCTCAAACTCCTGACCTCAGGTGATCCACCCACCTCAGCCTCCCAAAGTGCCGGGATTACAGGTGTGAGCCACCAAGCCTAGCTGAAATTTGTTAATAGTGAAGTTCTAAAATTTGTATCAAAGAGCTAGAAGTATTCTTTGAGTAACGTTTGAAAGTGCTAGGCAAAAATACGAGGGCAGTAATTACATTCTAGTTAAATAACTAAATGTTTATCTGGTACCTACTACATGCTCACGGTGTATGGGTAATGTGTGAAATATACAAGTTTTTTTTGCTTTTTTTTTTGTTTTTTTTTTTTGTTGAGACGGAGATTTACTCTTGTTGCCCAGGCTGCAGTGCAATGGCACGATCTCGGCTTACCGCATCCTCCACCTCCCAGGTTCAAGCGATTCTCCTGCCTCAGCCTCCCAAGCAGCTGGGATTACAGGCATGTGCCACCACGCCTGGCTAATTTTGTATTTTTAGTAGAGACGGGGTTTCACCGTGTTGCCCAGGCTGATCTCGAACTCCTGACCTCAGGTGATCCACCCGCCTTGGCCTCCCAAAGTGCTGGGATTACAGGCATGAGCCACTGCGTTTGGCCGAAATATACAAGTTTAACACATTTATTCTACCTTGAAGAATCACATGCTCTAGTTGAGTAGAATTCAGTAAAACAAGATATAAACACAGAATAGTTAAGCAGTACATTGTATGGTTCAGACTGTAAGTACGGAAGATTATAAAGGGGGAAATCAAAGATGGCTACAGAACTCAATTAAGGGTATGAGAAAGTTGAGACCTGGGCTGGGTGCAGTGGCTCATGCCTGTAATCCTAGAACTTTGGGAGGCTGAGGCGGGTGGATCACTTGAGGCCTGGACCAGCAGCCTGGCCAGCATAGTGAAACCCTATCTCTACTAAAAAACACAAAAATTAGTCGGGCATGGTGGTACGCACCTATAGTCCCAGCTACTCCAGAGGCTGAGGCAGGAGAACTGCTTGAACCCAGGAGGTGGAGGTTGCAGTGAGTCGAGATCCACTGAATTTTTTTAAAAATTCTTAAAAATAAATAAATAAATAAATAAATAAATAAATAAATAAATAGGTGTTTGCTATAGCAGCACTCTATTCTTGGTATCAAGATAAATAGAAGGTATATTAAAAGGAAGAAAGGAGAAAATTTCAGATATATACGTAATATACTGTATATTTTTAATGAAATATTTCAATATTACAGAATATTGAGGGAGAGGAGGGAAGGAGGAAGGGAGGGAGGGAGGGAGGGAGGGAAGGAAGAGAGGAAGGGAGGAAGGAAATAAATCATAGCTGAGAATCATTCTAAGCCTATGCATCCAAGAAGTCTTTCAGTGTTCCCAAATCTAGCTTTTTACCATGTGTCAGTTGCTTTCAGATTACCTGCATTTCATTAAAAATTATTTAACAAGCCTTCCAAAATCAGAAGCAAAAACTTTAATCAAACCGGGTTTGCACATGATTAAAAACAATAGCCAAACTATAAAACTGAGTTTCCGGTGGAGAAAGGGGACTGGTGTAGCTATTCAAGGGAAGTAACTAAATCTTGTGGTCACTGTACTGTTGAGTACCCTTATTGTGCTGGTAGTTATGCTATCTATATGTGAAACTGCATAAAGTTAAACACACATATACAGACAGGAATGCACATATAACTGGTGAAATCTGAACAAGCTCTATGGACTGTACCAATGTCCATTTCCTGGTTTTGGTATAGTACTGTGGTGGTGTGGGATACTGACACCGCAAAGAGAGGGAAGGGAGTTAGGGGAGAGGTGTATGGGACTTCCCTTTACATTTCTTTATTTACAACCTCCTGTGAATCTATAATAACCAAAATAAAAATTAAATAAATTTTGAAAAACTAAGTTCCTAAAGTACACTCAAGAAATTCTGCAGCCTTTTCAAGGTCAGATTCTGCATGCTACAATATATACCGACTACATAAACAATATGTATTTTCAGGTAAACACAAGTAAAATCTGATGTAGATCTGCATAAATGAGAAACGGCCACATAGGTGATGACCTGCGGTAAGTAGGAAACATAAACCTTAAAAGTTATTGGCCTATAAGCTATTATTTTTAGATTATTGTGGTAGTCTTATCCTCATGGGACACTAGGATTTGCCTAAATAGCTATCTCTGTTCACTGCTTTCATTCCTATTTTAAGCCAGCAGGCCTGCCCTACTTTTTCAGACTCATTTCCTAATCTACTCACCTGCTTTGTCAATCATGAACAAATTAAATACTGCCAAATAAGTTACATTAAATATTATTACCAAAAGTCTTATGTTGTCTTTTCAACTGTTCCTCACTAGAACAAGTGATTTTAGTTCAATGACCTGATCGGGTTCTTTGAGATTATTCCTTCTGGTCTTTGATAGTCACAGAACTCACTTTCAAAGTATAAGCTAAGAACTGGGCCTCCTGGAACCAACTAAGTAATAATCCCCACCAGTAATAGTCAACAGAAACAATAATTTCTATAGTGGCATATGTTTTCCATAAAGCAGTGCAAAATAGTTAAAAATATACAACTTGCTTCCATGGAGAAACCCACCAATTATCTTTATTACTCCAGCCATTCATTAAAATCACTCTATTTTAAACTTCAACAAAGCCTTAGGTCACAAGAAAAAAACATACGTAGGCACACACATAAAAACACAGAAGAATTCTTACCTCTCCAGGCCACTAGTCACAGTCAGATTAAACATTAAAGGATTATCAATTTATAGATCAAAGGAACAAACATTTCACACCAGGTATTGTCTACAATTTAGTCATCTGCTCCTTTTGCAGTGGGATTAGTCGTAGGTCACTACATTGTTCTAAATTTCTGTAACATTTTTGAGAGGCTATTATATGTTACACTGCATGAGTACTTTTCAAGCAGTATTTAACCTTCTAAGCATAATCAGAAATGTGCCACATGTAATAGGAACTCATCAAATATTTATGAATATATCACTTCCAAAATTCTATCTATACTACAGAAAAGGAAAATTTCACAATTTGTCTTCTTAAGCAATTTAGGTTTAAATCCTTTCAATATCTAAGACATTAAAGGTAAAAAACAGTCATGTGCCACATAGCAATATTTCAGCCTACAAGACCATATATAAGACAGAGATCCTGTAAGATTATAATGGAGCTGAAAAATTTCTGTCACCTAGTGATGTTTTCGCCTGTCTTAACATCACGGTATAAGGCACTACTACTCACATTTGTGGTATTGCTGGTGTAAACAAACCTACTGCAACAAATAAGTTAGTGGCTTATACATTTACTATACCACCCTTTTTATCATTACTTTAGAGTATACTCCTTCTACTTATTCAAAAAACAACAACAACAACAACAAAACACAAAAAGGTAACTGTAAAACAGCCCCCAGACAGGTCCTTCAGGAGGTATTCCATGAGAAGGCACTGTTGTCATAGATGACAGCCCCATGCCTGTTAATTCCTCTGAAGACCTTCCAGTGCGACAGGAGGTGGAGGTAGAGGACAGTGACACTGATAATCCTGACTCTCTGGAGGCCTCAGCTAATGTGTGTGGTGTGTGTTCATTTTTTATTTATTTATTTTTTTGAGACGGAGTCTGGCTCTGTCACCCAGGCTGGAATGCAGTGGCCATCTCAGCTCACTGCAAGCTCCGCCCCCCGGGGTTCACACCATTCTGCTGCCTCAGCCTCCCCAGCAGCTGGGACTACAGGCACACACCGCCATGCCCGGCTAATTTTTTTTGTATTTTTAGTAGAGATGGGGTTTCACCGTGTTAGCCAGGATGGTCTTGATCTCCTGATCTCGTGATCTGCCCGCCTCAGCCTCCCAGAGTGCTGGGATTACAGGCGTGAACCACCGCGCCCGGTCAGTGTGTTCATTTTTAACAAAAAAGTTTTAAAAAATAAGAAATGTTTGAAATAGTAAAAGCTTATAAGAATAAGGATATGAAAGAAAGTATGTACAGCTATATGTGTTTGTGTTTTACGCTAAGTATGATTACGAAAGAGTTAAAAAGTTTAAAATTTTTTAAGTTTATAAAGTAAAAGTTACAGTAAGCTAAGGCTAATTTACTATTGAAGAAAGGTATTTTATAAATTTAGCGTAGCCTAAAGTGTGCAGTGTTTATAAAGCCTACAGTATTGTACAGTAATGTCCTAGGCCTTCACTTTCACTCACCACACACTCCCTGACTCACCCAGAGCAATTTTCCAGTCCTGCGAGCCCTATTCATGTTAAGTGCCCTCTACAGGTGGACCATTTTTTATCTTTAATACTGTATTTTTACAGTACCTTTTCTGGGTTTAGATATGTTTAGATACCCAAAGACTTACTGTTGTATTACAGTTGCCTACAGTATTCAGTACAGTAACATGCTGCACAGGTTTGTAGCTTAGGAGCAACAGGCTATGCCATATAGCCTAGGTGTGTAACATCTAGGTTTGCAGATATATATAACATCTAGGTTTGTGTAAGTATGGTTAACTCGAACAACATGGGTTTGAACAGCACTGGTTCACTTACATGCAGATTTGTTTTCAACCAAACACAGGATGCAAAACCCAATCCTGCAAATACAGAGGGCCAACTTTTTGAATACTCAGGTTGCACAGGGTCAACTTCTAGACTTGAGTATTCAGGGATTTTGGTATATGTGGGGGTCCTGGAACTAAGCTCTCACATATACCAAGGGCTAATTGTAACCTGTATGATGTTTGCATAATGATGAAATCGCCTAAGGATGCATTTCTCAGAACTCTGAATCATTAAGCAACTATGTAAGTGTGACTATATAAAATACAATACTCTTAAATCTTCATTTCACATGTCACTTAAAGTAAAATAGATCTGCTGTCAAATCTTGCCAAGATCCAAGATTGATTTATTTTTAAAATAATAGCTAACATTTATTAACCACCCACTATGGGCACTAGGCTAAGCACTTTACATACAACATGAGATGTAATCTTTAAATTCTGAGGTAGGCACTATCTCCCATTTCACACCTGTGGCAAGGAAAATAAATAATAAAGCTCAAAGGCCACACGGCTGGTAATCAGCAGAGTCTGTACTCTTTCTTACACTGTCATCCATAAAATAAGCTTCTTATGCTTGCACATACTTATTTACTAAGCACCTAAGCATGTGTTAGGCACTGCATTCAGCATTAAGGATACACAGTGGTTGCCCTTAAAGAGAGCAGTTTATTGTGAAGAAAGGACAAGAAAACATTTAAAGGGATTTGCAAAGCAATGAGATTGTTTATGGGAGCTCATAGGAGACAGCAACTCTTATGATGATGATGATGATGATGATGATGATGATGATGATGATGATAATGATGATAGCAATGGCAGCAGCAGCACCTAACATAACACATACGGAGCACTCACTATGTGATTGCCACTGCAAGTTTCATTATCCCTCTTCTACAGATAAAGAAATGCAGGTAAAATAAGGGTAAGTGATTCATCCAAAGTCACGCATCACTAAAAGAATATGAGCTGGGCATGGTGACACATGCCTATAGTCCCAGGCATGATGATGAGGCAAGAGGATCACTTAAGCCCGGAAGTTTGAAGCTTCAGTGAGCTATGATTGTGCCACTGCACTTCAGCCTGGCTAATAGAGCAAGACCCCATCTCCTTGGAAAAATAAAACAAAACAGAACAAAACAAAAACCAGAATTTGAATCCAGGTATGTCTGACTGAAGCCCATGTTCTCAAACCATCACTCTCCACAGCTTCTTAGCAGAGGAGAAAAAGCTTCTCAGAAGTCCCCTGGACTAAATCTTCAAAGATAAACAGGAGCTGGTCAAGTTGAGGGACAAGATGCTATGCAGGGCCAGGCACAGTGGCTCATGCCTGTAATCCCACCTCTTTGGGAGGCAGGAGGAACACTTGAGGCCAGGAGTTTGAGGCCAGGCTGGGCAACACAGCAAGACCCTGTCACTACAACTTAAATAAAAATAAAATATTTAGCCAGACATTGCAGCACATGCCTGTAGTCCCAGCTACTTGGAGGGATGAGGCAGGACGATCAACTGAGGCCAGGAGTTTGAGGCCACAGTGAGCATTGATTGCATTCCTGCACTCCAGCCTGGACAACAGAGTGAGACCTTCTCTCTAAAAATTAAAAAATTTTAAAAAAAATTACACACAGAAGCAAAGAGCCCATTCACAGATATAAAACATTCTAGGAACAAGTACAACCTCTTATTCAAAGGACTTAGGACCAGAAGCATTTCAGATTTCAGATTGTTTCAGATTTAGGAATATTTGCACATACATAATGAGATGTGTTGGGAATGGAACCCAAGTCTAAACATAAAATTCATTTATGTTTCATATACACATTATACACCAAATGTGAAGGTAATTTTATAAATATTTTAAATAATTTTGTGCACAAAACAAATTTGTGTACACTGAATGATTAGAAAGCAAATGTGTCACTATCCCAGCCACCTACGTGGTCAATCTGTGGTTGCCTGGACATCATCATTATGCTGTGCATGGAAAAGATATATCACAACCGAAGGGGGCTGGGAGGGTCTTTTTTCCTCGGGGACACTGAAAAAACTTTGGGTTATGCTCCCAGGTTTTGATTACAACCCATCACATGAGGTCAGGAAAGAAAGTGTCCACTTGTGGTGTTATCTGGCACTCAAAAGAGCTTCATATTTTGGAGAATTTCAGATTTTGGATTAGGAACACTCAACCTGTAGTATTAAAGTAGGCTGGGGGACGGACACAATGGCTCAGGCCTGTAATCCCAGGACTTTGGGAGGCCAAAGAGAGCGCATCACCTGAAGTCAGGAGTTTGAGACCAGCCTGGCCAACATGGTGAAACCCCATCTCTACTAAAAATACAAAAAAAAAAATTAGCCGGGCGTGGTGGCACACACCTGTAATCCCAGCTACTCAGGACGCTGAGGCAGAATAATCGCTTGAACCCGGGAGGCAGACGTTGCAGTGAGCCGAGATTGCGCCACTGCATTCCAGCCTGGGAAACAGCAAGACTCTGTCTCAAGAAAAAAAATAGTCATCAAAATAGTGTTGCTGTCCCCTTAATGAAATTGATGTCAACTGCCCCAGCAGTTTTCAACTATCCCTCTTCTTCCTTTTCTTCATTTTACGTCTTTCAATTCTCTGGCCCTTCTAGTTTGCCCATCTTCTCTCTACTCCTTAGTTAAGTACCTTTTCTTTCTCCATACCGACTTCTGTATGGTTTTCCAACCCCCATCATGTAGCTGAAACAACTACTGTTTATGCTAAACAAGTTGCCTCCACTTCATGTCAGCTATAATATTCTTTAAGGCTCATTTTGTTCTTTTCAGCTTTCCCCCATTAAGACACTACTGAATCCTCAAATATGATGACAGCCTTTCCTAAACCTAGCTGTAGCTGTTTTGAAGCATTTCTTTTTCTTTTTTTTTTTTTTTTTTTTTGAGATGGGGTCTCAGTCACCCAGGCTGGAGTGTGGTGCTATCTTGGCCCACTGCAACCTCCGCCTCCTGGCTCAGGTGATCCTCCCACTTCAGCCTACTGAGTAGCTGGGTTCACAGGTGCAGGCCACCACACCCAGCTACTTTTTTGTATTTTTTGTAGACATGAGGTTTCACCATGTTGCCAGGCTAGTCTCCAATTCCTGAGCTCAAGTGATCCAGCCGCCTTGGCCTCCCAAAGTACTGGGATTACAGGCATGAACCACTTCGCCCAGATGAGCCATTTCTTAATTGTACTTTTTTTCTCCCTAACTTTTTTTCTTTTTTAAATAGAGATGGGCACTCACTCTGTCGCCCAAGCTGGAGCACAGTGGTGCAATCATAGTTCACTGAAGCCTTGGAACTCCTGGGCTCAAGTGATCCTCCCACTTCAGCCTCCCAAAGCAGCTGGGACTACAGGTGAGAGCCACCACACCTGGCTCTCCCCAACTTTACATTTTGAAAACTGAAATCTATTTAAAAGTGAAAGAATCATAAAATGAACACACATATGCTTTTACCTAGATTCACCACAGTAAATGTTTTGCCACTTTTGCTTTTTTTCTCTACAAATGATTTTTTTTAAACAATTTAAAAGCAAATTGCAAAAATCATGATATTTCAACATAAATACTTCATCAGGTACTGCCTAAAAGTAAGATCATTTTCCTATATAACCATAATACCATATCGTCACATTCAAGTCATTTAACAATGATATAGGCCAGGCGCAGTGGCTAACACCTGTAATCTCAGCACTTTGGGAGGCTGAGGCGGGCAGATCACCTGAGGTCGGGAGTTCGAGACCAGCCTGACCAATATGGAGAAACCTCGTCTCTACTAAAAATACAAAATTAGCCAGGTGTGGCAGTGCATGCCTGGAATCCCAGCTACTCGGGAGGCTGAGGCAGGAGAATCTCTTGAATCCGGGAGGCAGAGGTTGCAGTGAGCTGAGATCACGCCATTGTACTCCAGCCTGGGCAACAACAGCGGCGAAACTCCATCTCAAAAAAAAAAAAAAAAAAAAAAAAATGTAATACCATCTAATATATACTCCGTACATATTCAAATGTTCCCAGTTATCCCCAAAATGTCCTCTACAGTTTTTATTTTCTTAATCCAGGCTTGACACTGTCATTTATCTTTCAACTTCTTTCATCTAGAATAGTCTTCCTGCCCTTTTTGTTTTGTTTTGTCTTTCATTACTTTGAAATTTTTAGAGTTCAGGCCAACTGTCCTGTAGAAAGCCCCACAAACGGCCGGGCACGGTGGCTCCCACCTGTAATCCCAGCACTTTGGGAGGCCGACGTGGGCAGATCACAAGAG
>NW_016809657.1:767789-775100 GCF_001698545.2 Rhinopithecus bieti
CCCCCCCCAAAAAAAAAAAAAAAAAAAAAAAAAGAAATACATTGTCTTGTCCAGCCATCTAGTATATCGTTCTGTGCCCAATTTAAAGATCCTGGTTACCAAGTTAAACCCTCTTCTAACAACAAATGAAGACTCAAGAAACTAAAAGATTTCAGGATAATCTAATGTGCCAATAAAACAAAAATGAATATGGTGAACTAAAAGTTCTTTCTACATTGATCTGGATAACTAGATAGAATATAAAGATAACCAAGAAAGATACCACTTAGGTTAGGTTGAAAGTTTTAGGTCTCAGTTTTGAAATTTAAAATGCTGCTAAATTTTAACATTAAAACTATAAAAGGCAGGGCACAGTGGCTCACACCTGTAATCCCAGCACTTTGGGAGACCAAGGCAAGAGGATCGCCTGAGCCCAGGAGTTCAAGACCAGCCTCAACAAGATGGCGAAACTCCATCTCTATAAAAAATACAAAAATTAGGTCAGGCGCGGTGGCTCATGCCTGTAGTCCCAGCTACTCGGGAGGCTAAAGCAGGAGAATGGCGTGAACCCGGAAGGCAGAGTTTGCAGTGAGCCAAGATTGCACCACTGCACTCCAGCCTGGGCGACAAAGCAAAACTCTGTCTCAAAAAAAAAAAAAAAAAAAAAAATTAGCTGGGCACGGTGGTGTATGCCTGTGGTTCCCACCACTCGGGAAGCTGAGGTGGATCACCTGAGCCCAGGAAGCTGAAGCTGCAGTGAGCTGTGATTGCGCCACCATACTCCAACAGAGCGAGACCCTGTCCCCCACCAAAAAAAACTATAAAGGAGCTTTATAGTCTAGTAATGATTGCACCCAAGGATGGTAATGATTATAAGACATCCCTTTATTCCCATTAGTCATTTAGCAAGTAAGTAGCAGCAAAGCTCCAAAATGACTACAAATCTCAGAATTAACTGAATAATTTTGTCTCTAATAGATATATGTCTAAAAATCAGCCTTTTTTTTTTTTTTTTTTTTTGAGACTTGCTCTGTCCCCCAGACTGGAGTGCAGTGGCGCAATCTCGGCTCACCACAACTTCCACCTTCCAGATTCAAGCGATTCTCCTGCCTCAGCCTCCCGAGTAGCTGGGACTACAGGTGTGCACCACCATGCCTAGCTAATTTTTGTATTTTTAATAGAGACTGGGTTTCGCCATGTTGGCCAGGCTGGTCTCCAACTCCTGACCTCAGGTGATCCACTCACCTCGGTTTCCCAAAGTGCTGGGATTACAGGCGTGAGCCACAATGCCTGTCCTAAAAATTAGCTTTTCCAAAATGTTTAGGAAAAGGTCTTTAATTATTCCACTTTAAGTAATGAGTCCTTGGCATTTTTCTCTCAAAGAATCCCTTTTGTTTTTCACTTTACAGTAAGATGTGATTAGTATGTTACTTTACAAATATGACGTTAGGAGCCAGAATAATAGTTACAAGTGTCATGTTTTCCCCACTGTTGCCCATTTAGGGATGGAAAGCAGTGACTGAACATGAACTCATGCTTGTTTCTGAGGTTCTGGTAATTTATTTATTTTGGTTGAGCGGTTACATGGGTGCTAAATTTGTAAAAACTCACTAAGCTGTACATTTATAATTTGTACATTTTCCCGTATATACTTCAGTAAAAGTTATGGTATGCTAAAATTACATAAGGCAAAAAAAATTTTAATCCCATTTTAAAATGCAATAAAAGAGAGAAAGCTTAATTATCAAATGTCAGACCATAAATAAAGCTTTGATCACAACCAATAACATGTAGGTAAGGAAGAATACTTTATCCTTGCTCAAAAAAATAAAAATAAAAATTAAGCGTTTAAATTAAAATGTCCTTTCAGAGGTTCCAGATTTCTACTCAGATGTATGAATTTCAATTAGCACTGATTTTGAAAGTTTCGAAAGTTTGTCAGCTTGTTAATTACAATGGTAAACGAAGCATAAATTAAACAAATACTGTTGATACATCCGGGAGATATCAGCTTTAAAACATATTCACATTGAAAATTTATACTTGAAAATGTTTCTTCCAGGTTGGTATTGTATCAAGTGATTAATGTGTGCCCCACTGAAAATCTAAAGAACCAAAATATTAATATAAGCACTTTGAAAACATTTCCATGCTGATTGAAACCACTATGGAAATATTTAGGTAAAAATACAATAGTTATGTTAAAATAGTATGAAATATTTGCATAACAAAAGCTTTAATATGTGAGATCCATTTTCCTTTGAATTCAAAATACACTTGCAGATGGAAATACACAAAGGTATTAAAAGCAGTTATTTCTGCTGGGAAGGAATATGAAGTCTTTCTTTTCTTACCTCTCTGATTTTCAAATTCTATAAGTAGCAGGAGTAAGCTTATATTTAAGAGAAAAAATTTTAAACCCTTGGTAAATCCATTATCGATATAAAAAAGGGAGAATGGGGCGAGAGCTGTGGAAAGAAATGAAGTACAGGTACCAGAGACTAAAATCGGGTTTAGGGTATATTTGTGAAAATAGCAATTTTTGTCCACACTAATATTAAAATATTTTAAGAAAGCCATAAGTACAATATTCCCAGTGCCAAGATATTAAAGAAACAGTAGCCTCCTGTGTGTGGTAAAAATGGTACAGTACTCTGTAAATACACAATATATTTGAATTGTAAGAGAAAGGGAGAAATGTATCAGCACCTTACTAAAAAGAAATCTGACTTTTCTGTTAAACCCCATCTGGCCATCAAATAACAAAATAAGACAATGGATTCTCTGTATTTGTCATGTAATTCCTACTGAAATTTCCTTGTTGCTTCTGAAAAGATTCATTCCAGGGAAATAAACTGCTTTTATAAAAATCACTGTCAAAGAAAAAACATGTCCTTAAACAGGAAAAGAAACTTGGAAACAAGGGGAAAAAAAAGCAGAAAGAATATCACAATTTAATCATTTGAGTTCCTAGTTCTCTGGTTCAGACACCAGTAGTGGTGCCCCAGTGCATACATACTGCTTTAGAGGCTCACAGAAACGCTACTTTTAAAGCAAAGAAGAAATGAATGAGCAACCTACTAGGGTACATTGCAGATGCCACTCAATAAACATTTAATGAATGAGTAAAATCATAAGAATGTTTAAACATAAACACCTTCAACAGATAGAGAAGAAATCTGCTGCCTGGGAAGTACCAGACAGAACTGTACTGGTCTCTTCACATTGTTACCGATGAGATTTCACCCACATATCCGTTATGTTGTAGAACAGGTATTCTCCCGACTAGGAACAGTTTCGTAGCTTATAATTTCATATACTTTCTAATTCTGATATTTTCAAACGTTAATGATACCTCTACTAACCACTTCTGTAGTAAGCAATCTATTACCAACCTATTATCATGTTTCAAAGTACTACCTTACTTGACCTTTTCACATCCTTTATGTCACTTGCATGACCCAGGCTTCACAGGGAAGGTGTGATTAACCCTATTTTACAGATGATATTTTTTTTGGTTTGAGACTGAGTTTCATTCTTGTCGCCCAGGCTAGAGTACAGTAGCACGATCTTGGCTCACTATAACCTCTGCCTCCCGGGTTCAAGCGATGCTCCTGCCTCAGTAGCTGGCATTACAGGTGTGAGCCACCACGCCCAGCCACATCCTTCAATTTAAGAAAGCTGCTGTTTAAAGGACACCTAAAATACAAACCACTCCCACATACCCACTCTACTCCAAATTTTGCTCAAACAGAACAATTAGGTACACTTTAAAGTTAACAGGAAATGACAGAACCAAAAATAACTGGGGTGTGGTATCACCTCTGAAAAAGCTTTCAAGCTGTGAATAAATGCAGACAGCTCTGGCTAAACAAGATGGCATCAGACCAAGGTTCAGTACCCGATACAATGGACCTGAGCTATGCACACAGTGACACCTCATTTTCTTCAACTATTTCAAACTCTGGAAAACCCTGAAAAAAGCAACATAAGTCACCATGAAGCCACAAATGCTGTGGTCAAGCTCTTATGCTAGAGTTTTTATATAGGAGAGAAATCTATACATTCTAAGGACCTGAAATTATTTCTATTTCATTTATTTAAGAGTAGTCTTAAAAGTACACAACAGGGCCGGGTGTGGTGGCTCACACCTATAATCCCAGCAATTTGGGAGGCCGAGGCAGGCGGATTACCTGAGGTCGGGAGTTTGAGACCAGCCGGCCCAACATGGGGAAACCCCATCTCTACTAAAACTACAAAATTAGTCGGGTGTGGTGGTGCATGCCTGTAATCCCAGCTACTCGGGAGGCTGAGACAGGAGAATCGCTTAAACCTGGAAGGCGGAGGTTGCAGTGAGCCGAGATCATGCCATTGTACTCCAGCCTGGGCAACAAGAACTAAAATCCATCTCAAAAAAAAAAAAGTACACAATATGTGCTAATTTTGGTAAAGAAAAAATTTGCATCCTGCAGGATATGATGACAGTGTTTATTTAACCATAAGCATGCCTAGCAATAAACCAGCCTCTGCCTTTTTTTTTTTTTTTGAGACGGAGTCTCGCTCTGTCACCCAGGCTGGAGTGCAGTGGTGCGATCTCGGCTCACTAAGCTCCGCCTCCTGGGTTCACGCCATTCTCCTGCCTTAGCCTCCCGAACAGCTGGGACAACAGGCGCCCACCACCACGCCCGGCTAATTTTTTGTATTTTCAGTAGAGACGGGGTTTCACCGTGTTAGCCAGGATGGTCTCAATCTCCTGACCTCGTGATCCGCTCGCCTCGGCCTCCCAAAGTGCTGGGATTACAGGCTTGAGCCACCGCGCCCGGCCTTTTTTTTTTTTTTTTTTTTTTTTTTTTTTTTTTTTTTTTTTTTTTTTTTTAGAGAGAGTCTCATTCTGTCACCCAGACAGGAATGCAGTAGCACCATTTTGGCTCACTGCAACCTCTGCCTCCCGGGTTCAAGCAATTTTCTTGCCTCAGACTCCCAAGTATCTGGGATTACAGGTGCCTGCCACCATGCCTAGCTAATTTTTGTATGTTTAATAGAGATGGAGTTTCGCCATGTTGGCCAGGCTGGTTTCGAACTCCTGACCTCACTGATCTGCCCGTATGGGCCTCCCAAAGTGCTGGAGTTACACGCATGAGCCACTATGCCTGCTCCCAACCCCTGCATTTTAACTCTTTTATTTTATTACATTTTATTTTACTATATTTATTACTATATTTAAGGGTCATTTAAATTTTTAATTTTCTTTTGATCTTATGACATGTTATGGTGGAAATTACATGGTGCAATGGTGATTAGATTGTGAGATTCTTGAGGGCTGCACTAAGCTTCACTAAGATCCTATTTATTCTGACTTGACCCACAGTTCTGGCTTATCTGGTTTCCCTGCCTACTTCAGCTTAGACGCAGCAGATTAGAAAGCAGTAAGGGCACATTCTGACAGAAAACAGTACTGGAGAGAGAAACTAAAAGCAGACAAAACACTGAACTGGTATAACAGTGAGGAGTCATTTTAGTACAGGACAAAACTGCCAACACCTTTATACAGCAGAACACACCAGCCATATTAACAGCACAGTACAGAAATTAATGTACATAGTGATGACCTTGATTCCTCAAAAAAGGTTATGTTTAGTACACTCTGAATCTTAAGAGAAGCCTATACTTCTTATAGGCTATACACTATTAATATGAAGACTTACATTTACATGGTCAAAATAATTTAGCTGTTCAGGGGATGTCCGTCAGATAAACAATTCAGTTGTATCTCTAACGACAATATATAAAAGCTAAGTAGATAAATCTCAAAAATCCCATTATAATTATGTAGTATAGATAATTAACATTTATGAGGCTGATTTGGGGATATGGGGGGAAAAAATCTAAGTTATACACTAAAATTCTTCCCCCTCCCTGAACATGCAATAAGGCGTTTCACCTTTTAAAAATGTATTCCCGTCACCAGTATTAGTTGCCTTTCTCTAATACCAAAATGAAAAAGAAGAAAATTATCTTAATAATTTTCCCCACTGTCAGGCTAACCCCTGCATCCAGACACCACTAACATAGCTGGTCTAAGTCTATTCTCTTCTTACTCTTACAAAATAGCGCTTTCAAACCGATTGTTAATCTCAGAGAGAAGGGTTGTGCCTAAGTCTTACGGCTGAATAAAGGCAGCATGTAAATTAGTGGTTATGTTTAATCCATCTTCTTAAAGGCAGAAACAACTAACCTAAAACTCTACAAGATTTAGAAAGCAAGAAGCCCTTTACATTTTGTTCTTATAACAACAAGAGAAATCTAATTAATGCAGGTACACATACGAATCAGAAAACATCATTCTCCAAGTCTTCATAACCAAAGGGAAAATAAAATACCATTACCATGCCAAGAGCTGCGTAAACTTATTTTAAACATCATATAATGGATGTATCCGACTTCCCCATACTAAGTTTATTTCAGTAATAGCAGTGACTTGCAATGATCTAGAGAAACTGAGTCAAAAGGCACATGGTATACGTCCTAAAAAAGGGTGGGGGGTGGGTGTCAATAAAGATCTCATCTTAAATATCTTACTTGGAAGAGTCGACTCAACTCCCTGCCTACACCACCCCTGATGGCTTCCCCAGAGTCATTTCTTAAAGAGAAAAAAAGACGGGGTTCTGGGCCCTTTGGGGGTGGTGGGAGAAGTCCCCACTGCACCCTGAACCCTTCGGGAGGGAACTTGGCAATGACCGCCAGGCACCTGACAAGGTGCAGCAGCAAACGCCGGGTCCGGGAGGCTGCTCTCGGAGGCTGCCGCCCGGCCCTGTCTACACCCCTCCAAACCCCCCTAGGGTTGGCGCAGCCCGGCCCCAGCCTCCCTCTGCCCCGAGCCGCCGCCCAGCCGAGGGCCGTTTCCCGCGGGTCCCCGAGGAAGGCCCGGCCCGCCAGGCACCTTTGATGACGCGGTCGGTGGTGGAGAGGTGGAAGCGCCTCCCGGACATGGTCCTCTCCGCCTCCTCCAGGCTCCAGGAGCCCGCCCGACGTGCGCCTCCGCCGCGGGGGCCGCCTTCTCCTCGGGCGGCCTCAGCTGCCCGGAGCCTTCAGCCAGCCGTGCCCGAGCCTGGCTCCTCAGCGCTGCTCGAGGACCAGAAGGGCGCGGCCGCCGCAGCGCCAGCCTCCGACGCCACTGACAGGACGCGGGCCCACCGGCCGCTCTCTTCGGAGGCGCCAGCGGCTAAGGCGGGGAACACAGCTCCGGCAGCGACCGCGACCGCTGCTAAGGGTGGCGACCCGGGCGGCCGCGGCTGCTCGCGGACCGGGCCCTCGTGCGCGCAAGCGCGCCCC
>NW_016809657.1:775454-786682 GCF_001698545.2 Rhinopithecus bieti
CCGCTCTCACAACTTCCCAGCGGCCCCGCGCGCCGCTGTCGGCGCGCCGAGGCCCCACGCGCGTCCCCGCTGTCCAAGCCGACCCGGCCGGGCCTCCCGCCCAGAGCACCGCCCTCCGCACGCTTCCGTCTTCCCGGGAGGCCGTGGGCCTCGGCGCACGCGCTCTTCTAGGCTCCTCCGGCTCCGGGTCCCTGCTCCCAACAGCCCGTTTTCGCTTCTCCTCAGCCAGCCCTCCTCGCAGCCGGTCCCTTCTCTCCTGCCCCCCCCTCCCCCCGCCCAGGACGGGAACACCTGAAACCCGCCCGCGTGGCCAGCGCGGGAGGCCGGCCCGGCCGCAGCCATTTTGCTACCGGCCTCGCGGCCGCTCTGAGCCGCCTCCTGGGACCGCCCCGCAGAGAGCCCCTGACCTCCCAGGCCTCCCTCCTCACCTCTGGGTCTCCCACCCGCTTTGTCTCAAGGAGTGTGATAAGTCCGGCCGCGCTCCTTCAGCTTTTGTGGGTCATTCAGCAAACCCACACATTTAAATCCCCTCGCTTCATTTTACCCGCGTGTTGAGTGCAGTCAGTACAGTGAGAAGGACATTCGTGTCCATCCTAGTTCCGGTCCAGTAGCTAGGGGGTGGGGGATTGGGGAGCTCCGTTTCTGAGCAAGGCCCTGCTCCCTCCTCACTTTCCACATCTAAGAGAAGGGAGCTCCCTGCTCCTGGGACCCCAGAGCTGTGTGTCACTCCCCAGCTAGAAGCCCCTTTTTTCTTCCCCGTGACACAGTACCTGCCTCCCCGGCCCAGGCTCACTGTGGAACCCCATGGGCAAGTCCGTAGAAAGTTAACAGTCTGTTCATCTCGAGGTTAAAAACTGACCTTTATCTGCCCTTAAAACTGTAAGCCTAGAACAGAAACTGGCTCCAACCGTCCTCTCACTGAGTAACTGGCAAAGTCAAAAGGATTTTGACTTTTAGCAATGCAAATAAAATATTGAAACTGATGTCCAATAAAACATGCAAGTTACAGGCAAAACCAGTCTTAACAATTACTGCAGTGACCAATGAGTAGTCACATGTAGCTATGTAAACTTAAATTAATTCCGTTCCTCTAGGGGACTAGCCACATTTCAAGCGTTCAGGAACTACGTGCAGCTACCTTATTGGACTTTCAGAAAATTATACTGGACAGCTCCTAAAATATTATAGGATTAATCGTAAATCTCCAATAATAATAGATTTATGTATAGGCGGTCTGGGGATAGTTAGTGGAATCAGACCCTGAATTATCCCTTGGAATTTTGACCATAGCTCTTTGACGGTAACCCCAGGAGGCAAGAGGGCTTTAGGGGCCGAATAGAATTTGGTTTTGTTTTCATGGTCCTTGAGGCTTCCACCCAAGAGAATTGTTCAGATATCCTGAGGAAGTTCTTCATTTAAGAAGTAACCAGAACTCCATGCCTATCAAATCATACTTCTGGGTCAGAGGCTAAAATTCATCTGGAAGAACCTCAACAGGATAGCTAAAAATAAAAAGTTTAAGAAAACATTGCGGGCCGGGCAAGGTGGCTCACGCCTGTAATCCCAGCATTTTGGGAGGCCAAGGCGGGCGGATCACCTGAAGTCAGGGGTTTGAAAACAGCCTGGTCAATGTGGTGAAACCCCGTCTCTACTAAAAATACAAAAATTAGCCGAGCGTGGTGGCACACGCCTGTAATCCCAGCTACTCCGGAGGCTGAGGCAGAAGAATCGCTTGAATCTGGGAGGCGGAGGTTCCAGTGAGCCAAGATTACACCCGGGCACTCCAGCCTGGGTGACAGAGCGAGACTGTCTCCAAAAGAAAAAAAAAGGAAAAGAAAAAGAAAACGTTGCGGGCCAGACACAGTGGCCAATGCCTGTAATCCCAGCACTTTGGAAGGCTGAGGTGGGCGAATCACCTGAGGTCAGGAGTTTGAGACCAGCCTGGCCAACACGGCGAAAACCCATCTCTGCTAAAAATACAAAAATTAGCTGGATGTGATGGTGGGCGCCTGTAGTCCCATCTACTCGGGACGCTGAGGCAGGAGAATCGCTCAAACCCGGGAGGCAGAGGTTGCAGTGAGCCGAGATGGTGCCACTGCACTTCAACCTGGGCACAGATACACTTTCCATGTATCTCTAAAACAAAACCAAAAAGACCCACAAATACTAACTCGTTCAATCCTCACACCAACCTGATTTATATGATTATCCCCATTTTACAGATAAGGAAACTGAGGCACAGAGATGTGAAGAAACTTGCCCAAAGTCACACAGCTGGTCGGAGGCCTAGTGAACACCATCATCATCAAGCTACATGTAGTACCTGAACTTCTTCTACAGCACCACGTGGAACATGGGGCATTGAGTCCTCAAGCATGGTATACATGAATTTACAGAATACAGATGTTATTCTGTAGCTTGGCTTTAGCAAAGTAATTGTAAGCAACCTGCAGCCCTGTCCCTTCACATCCCTACCCCCTGTTTTTTTGTTTTTTGTTTTTTGAGACAGAGTCTCACTCTGTCGCCAGGCTGGAGTGCAGTGGCGTGATCTCAGCTCACTGCAACCTCTGCCTCCAGGGTTCCAGTGATTCTCCTGCCTCAACCTCCCGAGTAGCTGGGACTACAGTCACGTGCCACCACACCCAGCTAATTTTTTTGTATTTTTAGTATTTTTAGTAGAGATGGGGTTTCACCATGTTGGCCAGGATGGTCTCGATTTCCTGACCTCGTGATCTGCCCACCTCGGCCTTCCCTGCCCCTTTCTAAGGAGATTCACTCAGTATCTCTGCTTTTCTCCAAGTTCCTTGCTGGTCCTCTGTTTCAGTAGCTGCTTAGTCTTCCCACAACAACCAGTGACACCAAACAGACCTTGATACCATCACTTCCAGCTGTGGGCACGGGTAAGTTCCTTCACTTCTCAGGCCTTGCTTTCCTCTTTTGTAATGTGGGGATTATAATAATATTAATAGGCCCTCCCGGTAGCAGAGGCTGGGATGCTCTGCCCAGATCCCCTTCACCATGAGGGATAACCATCTTCTGGTTGCTGCTTTTTTTTTTTTTTTTTTTAGAGAGAGAGAGATGAGGTCTTGCTCTGTTGCCCAGGCTGGAGTGAAATGGTGCCATCATAGCCCACTGAAGCCTTGAACTGCTGGGCTCAAGTGATCCTCCTGTGTTGGCCTCTCAAAGTACTGGGATTATAGGCATGAGCTACCGTACTCTGCCTGTTTCTTGAGGGCTGGTGGCTGATAGTTCATTGCTGCCCCTTCTCCAGAGAATTGCCTTAGGTTGAATGGGAGCCCCCTCCCCTAAGGAGTTATGACCATCCCTTCCCCAGTCCTAGGAGCAATGGCTATCAGGGCCTCCAGGTCAGACTAAGTTTGCCTCAAGGTAAGAATAACTTTGTGGTACAACTCAGGCTCCAGAGCTTGCTGTGAGAACAGACTGAACTGCAGGAACACATTAAACGAGGTTCATTTTATTTGGATGTTATGAGATGGCCCCAAAATACAGTAGTCGGTTAATTTTTCCATTACTATTATTGAATAATACGTCCCTTCAGATTGCTTTGCAATGTGTTATTTTATTTTATTTTTTATTTTTTTTAATTGAGACAGAGTCTCACTCTGTCTCCCAGGCTGCTCAGTCTGGAGTGCAGTGGCACAATCTAGTTTCACTGCAACCTCCGCCTCCCAGGTTCAAGCAGTTCTCCCTGTCTCAGCCTCCCGATAGCTGGGATTGCAGCCCTCCTGTCCAGCACTGCTCCTAATAGTTCCCCTCACTTTCTATCTCTGTGTTTGGAAAAGGGCGTTAGATCCATGGATTTCTCCCAGAGGAAACCAGGTTGGAAAGGCTTTGATCTGTATAAGCTGACACCACCAGAAACCTTCACCCATCGCATTGCCTTGCTTTCCTATCCTGGTAGAGGTTTCAAAAGACTTTGGGTTGTTTGGGGCAGACATAGGGAACATGTCTTGCTCTCTACGGGAATCCATCTCAACTGATTCAATAATAGAATCAGCTATTCTCAGGGCATAAAGGCTGGGAGTGAATAGGGGCTCCGCTGCATCAGCCTCCTAATTGGTCCCTGAGTCTTTGGTCTTGACCTCTTAATCCATTGTCCACACTGACCCCATAATCAACTTTTTTTTTTTTTTTTTTTGAGACAAGGTCTGACTGTCCGCCAGGCTGGAGTACAGTGGCATGATTACAGCTCACTGCAGCCTCAACCTCCCAGGCTCAAGCAATCCTTCCACCTTAGCCTCCTGAGTAGCTGAGACTACAGGTGTACACCACCACACCCAGCTAATTTTAAAAATTTTTTATAGCGACTCAGTCTTGCAACGTTGCCCAGGCTGGGCTCCAACTCCTGGCCTCAAGCGATGCTCCTGCCTCAGCCTCCCAACATACTGGGATTACAGGTGTGACCCACTATGCCCGGCCCAGAGTCAACTTTGTACAGAAAATCTGACTATTGATGCTGCTTCTCATCTCCCTTCAGTGACTCCCTGGAGCCCTTGGGATCGAGTTCAAACCCTGTAACCTGGCCCAACAGCTCCTTCACAGCCCGACCCTGACTCACTTCTACAGCTTCTCTCTGTCTGTAGCCCCATGAGACCTTTCAGGCTGGCCACTTGAAACCATTTGCTATGTTTTTTCAGGGCCAGGACCCTCCAAGGAAGGATGGGATGTGAAGAGCAAGGAGGAAGGGAGGTGTTCTAGATAGGGCAAAGCTGTACAGAGGCATGGGCTTGGAATATGGTGGATATGTTCAGGGCTCCACCCCTTTGGATATTTGATCCTTATCGCCTGGAAACGCCCGTCCTTCTCTACTTTGACTCACAAGTTCAGCCATGGCCTAAGATCCAGCCCTGTTATAATCACCTCTCTGAAGCCTTTCTTAGTCCATCCAGGTAGGGGTAAAGCCTTCCTCTGTGGACCAGGAGCATTTTGTAAACAGATCAACCACCTAATGCATGGTGGATATTATTTATTCACATGTGGCTGTTTTCCCCACCTGGACTACTGAGGCAGACTATATCCAGCTTCTTCTTTTTAAAAAATTGTTATTTATTTATATATTTTGAGACAGGATCTTCTCTGTTGCCCAGGTTAGAGTGCAGTGGCACTGTCATAGCTCACTGCAGCCTCTAACTCCTGACCTCTAGCAATCCTCCCACCTCAGCCTCCTGAGTAGCTGGGACTACAGGCACACACCACTACGCCCAGCTAATTTTTTAAATTTCTTTTTTGTAGAGATAGGGCCTTGCCATGTTGCCCAGGCTGTCTCGAACTCCTGGCCTCAAACAGTCCACCCACATCGGCCTGCCTCCTAAAGTGCTGGGATTTACAGTCATGAGCTGCTGCACCCAGCCTGTATTTCCAGTTTCTAGCATGGCCCATTTATATTGTGGTTGCTCAGTAGGTGTTTGTGGATATAATGAATCACTAATCACCTCCATTTCTTTTTCTTTTTTTTTTTGTGATGGAGTCTCACACTGTCGCCTGGGCTGGAGTGCAGTGGCACAATCTCGACTCACTGCAACCTCCACTTCCCAGATTTAAGCGATTCTCCTGCCTCAGCCTCCCAAGTAGCTGGGATTACAGGCACCTGCCACCATGCCCGGCTAATTTTTGTGTTTTTAGTAGAGACGGGGTTTCACTATGTTGGCCAGGCTGGTCTCGAACTCCTGACCTCGTGATCCGCCCACCTCGACTTCCCAAAGTGCTAGGATTACAGGCGTGAGCCACCACACCCAGCCAATCACCTCTATTTCTTATATGCAATAATTTAGTATGCCCCAGTAGATAAAGTTTGATTCAAAAGATAACTGACCAATTGAAGTATCTAAGAGACCAAAGACCAAGGATTCACATGGACCAACATTATTCTATTACAGGTGAGGGAAATGAGCCCAGAGGCATCAAGCCACTTACCCACTGTCACACAGGTAGTTGAAAGTACAATTTGAACCCAACTCTGCTCTCAGGATTTTTCTCTTTTTAATGTTTTAAATATATTTTTCAAAAGTAACACATGCCCATGGTTTAACAAAATTAAAGGCCAGGCATGATACTCATGCCTGTAATCCCAACACTTTGGGAGGCCGAGGTGGGTGGATTACCTGAGGGCAGGAGTTCGAGACCAGCCTGGCCAACATGGTGAGACTCCATCTCTGCTAAAAATACAAAAAATTAGCCAGGCGTGGTGGCGCACACCTGTAGTCCCAGCTACTCAGGAGGCTGAGGCAGGAGAATTGCTTGAAACCAGGAGGCGGAGGTCACAGTGAGCTAAGATTGCACCACTGCACTCCAGCCTGGGCAAGTGAGACTCTGTCTCCAGAAAAAAAAAAAAAAGAAAAAAATTGCCTGGCGCAGTGGCTCACGCCTGTAATCCCAGCACTTTGGGAGGCCAAGGCGGGTGGATCACAAGGTCAGGAGATTGAGACCATCCTGGCCAACATGGTGAAACCCTGTCTCTACTAAAAATACAAAAAATTAGCCAGGCATGGTGGCGGGTGCCTGTAGTCCCAGCTGCTTGGGAGGCTGAGGCAGGGGAATGGTGTGACCCTGGGAGGTGGAGCTTGCAGTGAGCCGAGATTGCGCCACTGCACTCCAGCCTGGGTGACAGAGCGAGACTCCATCTCAAGAAAAAAAAAGAAAAAAATTAAATACTGCAAAAGTATGTACAAGAAAAGTAAATTCTCACTTCTTTCCCTGAAGCTGTTTCCTTCTTTTTTTTTCTTTTAATGTGTCACAAATGTGTGCATCATCCTTGCACAGGTGCCATGCTAATCGTCTCTGTATCATTCCTATTTCAGTATGTGTGCTGTGGAAAAGAGCACTAGCTTCCTACCTATAAACAATTCATTGCTTTTTTTTTAAGATAGTAATTGTAAAATTCCATAGAATGGAATACTATTCAGCTAATAAAAAAGAAATAATTACTGATACAGGCAACAACATGAATGAATCTCTAAAATACATTACGTTGAGCAGAAGAAGCAAGCCACAAAATGGTATCTACTATATCATTTCATCTGTATAGGAAAAATGGTTGTATGAAGTATGATTGAATGGAACATCATGCAGTTAGGAAATACCATATTTTAAATTAGAAAAATATTTGATGACATGAGAAAAGCCTCAGGAGATACTGAAAAGTGAAAAAGCTAAAATATAACCATATATATACAGTATTGTCCCCATTTTTATTAACAAACATGGCTGGCTCAGTTACTTGGGAGGGTTAGACAGGAGAATCGCTTGAACCCAGGAGGCAGAGGTTGCAGTGAGCCAAGATGGCACCATTGCACTCCAGCCTGGGCAACAGAGCGAAACTCCATCTAAAAAAACAAAAACAAATACATGGCTGGGCGCAGTGGCTCACGCCTGTAAACTCAGCACTTTGGAGGCCAAGGCAGGAAGCTCACTTGAGCTCAGGAGGTCAAGACCAGCCTGGGCAACATGGTGAAACCCGTCTCTATAAAAAATACAAAAAAAATTGCTGGGTGTGGTGGCATGCGCCTGTGGTCCCAGCTACTTGGGAGGCTGAGATGGGCAGATCGCTTGGGAGGCTGAGGTGGGTGGTCTCTGAGGTCGAGGCTGCAGTGAGCTGAGATCGCATCACTGCACTCCGGCCTTGGTGACAGAGTGAGACCCTGTCTAAAAAAAAAAAAAAAGCATAAAATAAAAGCCTTAAGCCAGGCATAATGGTATTCACCTGTAGTCCCAGCTACTTGGGAGGCTGAGGCAGGAGGATCTGTTGAGCCCAGGAGTTTGAGGTCATATTACACTATTTTCATGCCTATGAATAGCCACTGCACTCCAGCCTGGGCAACATAGCAAGACTCCATTTCTTTAAAAATAAAAGACCTCAAGAAAATATTAATATACTCATTCAACAAGTATGAATTAGGTGTGGACTATGTGCCAGGCACTGTGTTAGGGATATGGAAACGAACCAAAACTGACATAATTCATACCCTCACTGAGCATAATCTATCATGGAAAAAAATGTGAATAGCAGCCGTCACTTAGTGGTGTAATAAAAAATTTCTTTCTTTCCAAT
The DNA here is from genome assembly GCF_001698545.2 of Rhinopithecus bieti. Classification (NCBI taxonomy): domain Eukaryota; kingdom Metazoa; phylum Chordata; class Mammalia; order Primates; family Cercopithecidae; genus Rhinopithecus; species Rhinopithecus bieti. Next base: position 783,523 of record NW_016809657.1, read on the forward strand.
ATTCTATGGTGAGAAAGTATTGCTATATAAATAGGTGAAAATAAGGCCAGGTGCAGTGACTCACGACTGTAATCCCAGCACTTTGGGTGGCTGAGGCAGAAGGATCACTTGAGCCCAGGAGTTCCAAACTGGCCTAGGCAATGACATAGGGATACCCCGTCTTTATCAAAAAAAATGTTTTTTAATTAGCCGGGTGGCCGAGCACATTGGTTCATGCCTATAATCCCAGCACTTTGGGAGGCTGAGGTGGGTGTATCACTTGAGGTCAGGAGTTCGAGACCAACCTGGCCAACATGGTAAAACCCAGTCTCTACCAAAAAATACAAAAAAAATTAGCCGGGCATTGTGGTGGGTGCCTGTAATCCCAGCTACATGGGAGGCTGAGACAGGAGAAGCACTTGAACCCGGGAGCTAGAGGTTATAGTGAGCTGAGATCATGCCATTGCACTCCAGCCTGGACAACAAGAACGAGACTCCTTCTCAAAAAAAAAAAAAAAAAAAAAAAACAGGCACGGTGGTGAACACCTGTGGTCCCAGCTACTCAGGAGGCCGAGGTAGGAGGATCACTTGGACCCAGGGAGTTGAGGCTGAAGTGAACCATGATCACACCACCACAGTACAGCCTGGGTGGCAGAGCAAGACCCTGTTCTAAAAGAGAGAGCGAGAGAGAGAGAGAGAGAGAGGAGGGAGGGAAAAGAAAGAAAGAGAGAGAGAAAGAAAGAGAAAGAAGGAAGCACTTTTCTTTATCTTCACCTATTTATTTATATGTTTATTCATTGAGACAGGGTCTTGCTCTACAGGCCAGAGTGCAGTGGCATGATCATAGCTCACCACAGCCTCTATCTCCCTGGGCTCAAGTAATCCTCCAACCTCGGCCTCCCAAGTAGCTGGGACCACAGGCATGCCACTGCCATGTCCAGCTATTTTTTTCTTTTTTTAGAGATGGGGGTCTTCCTATGTTGTCCCCTCTGGTCTGGAACTCCTGGACTAAAGTGATCCACCTTGGCCTCACAAAGTGTTGGGATTAGAGGCATGAGCCACCGTGCCAGCTCCTCTTTTCTTTTAAAGTCCTACTTCCAATAGAGTTAAACATTCATTTGCTTTCTCAATGTCTTCTCTGATTAAAACAAAAAACATCTAGAGCCACTCCATGAAAATTTAAAAAGAGGCTGGGTGCGGTGGCTCATGCTTGTAATCCCAGCACTTTGGGAGGCCGAGGTGGGTGGATCATGAGATCAGGAGATCAAGACCATCCTGGCTAACATGGTGAAACCCTGTCTCTACTAAAAGTACAAAAAATTAGTCGGGCGTGGTGGCGGGCGCCTGTAGTCCCAGCTACATGGGAGGCTGAGGCAGGAGAATGGCGTCAACCTGGGAGGCGGAGCTTGCAGTGAGCCAAGACTGGGCCACTGTACTCCAGCCTGGGCGACAGATCGAGACTCCGTCTCAAAAAAAAAAAGAAAAAAAAAGGAAACAAAAAAGAAAATTTAAAAAGAAGAAAACTCTAATTGAGCTCCCTTCCCAAACAATTGTTTTCCCTAACAAATAAGAATTAAGTTCACTGCTGGTGTGGTGATGTTTTAGACATTAACAATTCCCAGCAATCATTGGAGAGCCCAATTCATTCAGCTGGTGGACCTCTCCACCTGGCCAGATGTCCACTTGGTGAATTTAGCATCCCCCCACTTTTTTTTTTTTTTTACTTTCTGCATTGGTCAGAAAACATAAATATTTTAGATAACCAAGATTCATGTTTAACTATCATTTCTACACATTTCTTCGAATCTGGGTTTCCTTCCTACAGGGCTTGTGACCTTTGGTGTATTTCCTCATGAAACTCCCTAAGTACTTCCTAAACCTTAATTAATGACCAGCTCCTCTGAGACACAGTTATGAACACTTTTAATTTAACAAAAGCACAGAGAATCCTTGTTTCCACTGTTGTGTGAAAGTAACCTAGCTTCAGTTTCTATTTATATGAAGCCATTAAATGTTAAGCTTCTGTGTTAAATGCAGGTAAGAGAACTGTAGAACATTTTAAAAACTAGAGTAAAATGAGCATTTCTAAAATAGCTATGCAGAACAGAAGGTATTTTATAATGTATAATCTGCAATTTTATATAAAAAGCACTACATAGGCCAGGCATGGTGGCTCACGCCTGTAATCCCAGCACTTTGGGAGGCTGAGGCAGGCAGATCACCTGAGGTCGGGAGTTTGAGATGAGCCTGACCAACATGGAGAAACCTCATCTCTACTAAAAATACAAAATTAGCCGGGTGTGGTGGCACACACCTGTTAATTCCAGCTACGGGGGAGGCTGAGGCAGGAGAATCACTTGAACCTGGGAGGAGGAGGTTGCAGTGAGCCGAGATTGCACCATTGTACTCCAGCCTGGGCAACAAAGAGTGAAACTCCGTCTCAAAAAACTACATAAATTATTTATAACATGTACTATATCATATTTATATTTTATCATATATTTTAATTTATATCCATGAGTGCATTTAGTTTTGATTAAATTACTTTGGAATGACCTGTCCCTCCCACAGTCTTGTGATCTAAAAAGATGACCAAGTCGGCTGGGCAAAGTGGCTCACGCCTATAATCCCAGCACTTTGGGAGGCTGAGGCTAGTGGATCACGAGGTCAGGTGATAGAGACCGTCCTGGCTAACACAGTGAAACTACATCTCTACTAAAAGTAAAATTAGCTGGGTGTGGTGGCACACACCTGTAGTCCCAGCTGCTCAGGAGGCTGAGGCAGGAGAATTGTTTGAACCCAGGAGGCGGAGGTTGCAGTGAGGCGAGATCACGCCACTGCACTCCAGCCTGGGCAACAGAGTGAGACTGTCTAAAGAAAAAAAGAAAAAGAAAAAGAAAACCCACGTCCAGATAAAATATGCAATTTTGGCCGGGCGCGGTGGCTCAAGCCTGTAATCCCAGCACTTTGGGAGGCCGAGACGGGCGGATCACGAGGTCAGGAGATCAAGATCATCCTGGCTAACACGGTGAAACCCCGTCTCTACTAAAAATACAAAAAAAACTAGCCGGGCGAGGTGGCGGGCGCCTGTAGTCCCAGCTACTCCAGAGGCTGAGGCAGGAGAATGGCGTAAACCCGGGAGGCGGAGCTTGCAGTGAGCTGAGATCCGGCCACTGCACTC
>NW_016809657.1:788696-832838 GCF_001698545.2 Rhinopithecus bieti
CCGAGACGGGCGGATCACGAGGTCAGGAGATCAAGATCATCCTGGCTAACACGGTGAAACCCCGTCTCTACTAAAAATACAAAAAAAACTAGCCGGGCGAGGTGGCGGGCGCCTGTAGTCCCAGCTACTCCAGAGGCTGAGGCAGGAGAATGGCGTAAACCCGGGAGGCGGAGCTTGCAGTGAGCTGAGATCCGGCCACTGCACTCTAGCCCGGGCAACAGAGCAAGACTCCGTCTCAAAAAAAAAAAAAAAAAATGCAATTTTTTATAATTAGCAAAACATGGCCCAAAGCAACATCCTACCAATAATAGCCTGATATCAATTAGTAATCTCTTTGGATACATGTAAAAAAATGCTAATGAAATTTCTGCTAACTGGTAAATATAGATTTACAGGTTGATATTCAGGCCACTGTTTGGGTACTGTACATACCCTTCTTTTCTCCCCAACTTCTTTTTACAGGCATTGGGTGGGTAAACCCCTTAATGGCACATCATCCCTTCGGTCTTCCCAGCAGAATCCCTTATGAAAACTGTGATAAGAATTGGCAGTCCCAGTCCAGGCACACTGGCTCACACCTGTAATCCCAGCACTTTGGGAGGCCGAGGCGGGCGGATCACGAGGTCAGGAGATCGAGACCATCCTGGCTAACACGGTGAAACCCCGTCTCCCTAAAAATACAACAAATTAGCTGGGTGTGGTGGTGGGCGCCTGTAGTCCCAGCTACTTGGGAGGCTGAGGCAGGAGAATGGTGTGAACCTGGGAGGCGGAGCTTGCGAAGCAGAGATTGCACCACTGCACACCAGACTGGGCAACAGAGCAAGACTCCATCTCAAAAAAAAAATTGAAAAAATTGGGCGTCCCAGACCGGCTGTGGCGGCTCACCCCTGTAATCCCAGCACTTTTGGAGGCCAAGATGGGTGGATCACTTGAGGCCAGGAGTTAAAGACTAACCTGGCCAACATGGTGAAACCTTGTTTCTACTAAAAATACAGCAATTAGCTGGGTGTGATGGCACAGGCTTGTAATCACAACTTAGGAGGCTGAGGCAGGAGAATGGCTTGAACCCAGGAGGTGGAGTTTGCAGTGAGCCGAGATAACACCACTGTGCTCCAGACAGAGCGAGACCCTGTCTCCAAAAAGAAAAAAAAAAAGGATTGGGAGCCCCAAAGCTGCTGTCACTTCCTGCTTGTGACTGTTGTTTGCATCATTACAGAACAGGAGAAAATGGCGGCAACCACTACGTAACAGTCGATTGGTCCACAGGTAAGATACCAAGGTAAACAGCACTGGCATTCAAGTTGCTTGGGCCAAAAATTTAGAATCTGGGACGCCTTTCCACACACTATATCCTGTCAACTTCCTCCCCCTACCGTCTATTTTCCTATACAGCAGATCTTTCTAAACTTAAAGCATAAAACTGATTTGTCATTCCTCTGGTGAAAACCCTCATTAGGGCCAAGGGCGGTGGCCCACGCCTGTAATCCCAGCACTCTGGGAGGCCAAGGCAGCAGGATTACTTGAGGAGTTGGAGACCAGACTGGGCAACTTAGTGAGACCCCATCTCTAAAAATAAAATAAAATTAGCCAGGCTGGCTGAGGTGGGAGGATCTCTTGAGTCTAGGAGTTTGAAGCTGCAGTGACCTATGACCCCATCTCTAAAACAAATAAAAACAAACGTCTTCACCTTTCCCGAAGTGGTCTGACTCCTGTCAACTTTGAGCTGGGACCAAACTTCTTCCCCCATGTCCGCTGCAGTCCAGACAGACTGGCCTTGTTTCTGCTGTTTACACATACTGGCCTCAAATAGACGAAGCTTATTTCTGTCTCAGCATTCTTGTGTTGACTGGCCCTTTGGCTTAGAACATTCTTCTACAGTCACAAAGCTCAACTCAAATGTCATCTGGTTAGAGCCCTTTCCTGACCACCTCTGTCACTGTCTGCCCATTCTCTACCTCACTACCCTGTGTTAATTTATCTGTAGTACTTGGTTTTTATTTCCCCTCACTCCTTAAGGGAAGGATCTTTGTCTTGTTCACTGCTATGTCATACCATACCTGGCAAAGTTGGAGCTCAATAATTTGTTGAGTGAATGGATTTCATCTTACTGTTGTCTGGAGCAGACGTTTTTCACCTGGAGCACAGGGGCTTCAAGAGATCATTTCCTTCTCGTCTACCTCCCGTCCCCATGCTGCTCCCAACTATAAATGAAATTAAAGGTTTGAGTATATTTACACATGCTATGAGTATGTATGAGCAATCATGTATTTTTCTCAAAGGATTCTCAAAGGAATCCAAATAACAAAATGTTAATTACTACTAGTACAGAGCTTTAATTTATAAAACACTTTTGCATATTTAGTTCTCATTATGCTTATACCTACCTTACAAGGTAGGCAGTATAAAATTATAATTTCTACTTCATAAAATTATTGAGATGCAGAGAGGTTAAACATGTTAGAGATCACACAGATAGTCAATGATGGAATTGACACAAATCCATTCTTATGGATGCAAAATCCTGTGTTCTTTTTTTTTTTTTTTTTTTAAAAGGGTCTGGCTCTGTCGCCCAGATTGGAGTGCAGTGGCGTGATCTCGGCTTACTGCAAGCTCCACCTCCCGGGTTCATACCATTCTCCTGCCTCAGCCTCCTGAGTAGCTGGGACCACAGGTGCCTACCACCATGCCCAGCCAATTTTTTGCATTTTAGTAGAGACAGGGTTTCACCGTGTTAGCCGGGATGGTTTCGATCTCCTGACCTCACGATCCACCCACCTTGGCCTCCCAAAGTGCTGGGATTACAGGCATGAGCCACCATGCCCAGCCAATCTGTGTTCTTTTTGAAGATAAAGACACAATCCAGAACTCTGGGGAAGTAGGTTTGCATTGGTTCTTNTGTCGCCCAGATTGGAGTGCAGTGGCGTGATCTCGGCTTACTGCAAGCTCCACCTCCCGGGTTCATACCATTCTCCTGCCTCAGCCTCCTGAGTAGCTGGGACCACAGGTGCCTACCACCATGCCCAGCCAATTTTTTGCATTTTAGTAGAGACAGGGTTTCACCGTGTTAGCCGGGATGGTTTCGATCTCCTGACCTCACGATCCACCCACCTTGGCCTCCCAAAGTGCTGGGATTACAGGCATGAGCCACCATGCCCAGCCAATCTGTGTTCTTTTTGAAGATAAAGACACAATCCAGAACTCTGGGGAAGTAGGTTTGCATTGGTTCTTACCTTTGTTTGCTCAGGAATTACCAAACATCAATACTTTTCCAAGGATTCTCCCATTTAAACTAGTTTACAAGGCTGCTTTAAGTTTTTCAGTGAAAAAACATGATCATCAGTCAGATCAAGGCAGTCTTCCATGCAATCAGCCTCCATTTCAAACAAAATGTTGAAAGAACATACTAACCGGCCAGGCACGGGGGCTCATGCCTATAATCCTAGCACTTTGGGAGGCTGAGGCGGGCAGATCACAAGGTCAAGAGATAGAGGCCAGCCTAGCCAACATGGTGAAACCCTGTCTCTACTAAAAATACAAAAATTAGCTGGGCGTGGTGGCGCACACCTGTAGTCCTAGCTACTCGGGAGGCTGAGGCACGAGAATCGCTTGAACCCAGGAGGCAGAGGTTGCAGTGAGCCAAGATCACACCACTACACTACAGCCTGGGCAAAAGAGTGAGACTCAGTCTCAAAAAAAAAGAACATGGGAACTGAGGAACACAAAATTATTTTCTACTAAGCTTAGTTGAGCATAATTAGAAAAACAGATTTGTAGAAATATACCTTAAAGCTGAATAAAGACGATATTGAGATCTCTGTTTAGATTTTTATTTATTTTATTTTTGAGACAGAGTTTTACTCTTGTTGCCCAGGCTGGAGTGCAGTGGCGCAATCTCAGCTCACTGCAACCTTCACCTCCCAGGTTCAAGCCATTCTCCCGCTTCAGCCTCTCAGGTAACTGGGATTACAGACATGCACCACCACACGCAGCTAATTTTGTATTTTTAGTAGAGATGGGGGTTTCCCCATGTTGGTCAGGCTGGTCTCGAACTCCTGACCTCAGGTGATCCGCCTGTCTCGGCCTCCCAAAGTGCTGGGATTACAGGCTTGAGCCACCATGCCCGGACTTATTTATTTATTTAGAGAGAGAGTTTCACTCTTTTGCCCAGGCTGCAGTGCAGTGGTATGATCTCGGCTCACGGCAACCTCCGTGCCCCGGGTTCAAGCGATTCTGCCTTAGCTTCCTGAATAGCTGGGATTATAGGCACCTGCCACCACGCCTGGCTACTTTTTGTGATTTTAGTAGAGACAGGGTTTTGTCATGTTTGGTGGGCTGATGTCGAACTCCTGACCTCGGGTGATCCACCCACCTCAGCCTCCCAAAGTGCTAGGATTACAGGCGTGAGCCACCACACCAGGCCAGATTTTTATTTTTGTAGATAGGTCTCAGTGTTGCTCAGGTTGGTCTCAAATACTGACCTCAAGCAGTCCTCCTGTCTCAGCCTCCCAATGCACCAGGATTGCAGGTGTGAGCCACCACACCCAGTCTGTTTAGATTTTACCTGCCCTTTTAGTTAGAATATTTCACTGAATCATGTATACTGAAAACTCAGTATGATCCCTTTTAAAATCAGCTTTCCCAGAAAAGAAAATGTAAATTCCATCTCTCTCTCCTGTTCTCTTGATTTTCAAGAGGGGGAAAGAATTCTACAGTATTTGCAGAATCTCTACAATGCTTAAATTGTGTGAATTTGGCAGCTTAAGCTATTTCACTTCAAGGGCCACATCTATAGAATAAACCAGACAATGGCTTCAACAGAGCTTGTTTTATAAACTTCAAGAAGTTAGAGAACATGCCACTTGAGAGAATCGCCTATTCTGGGAGCATACTCAAGATCAAAGAGTTTTTTTTTCTTCCTTACTAGCATCTATAATTAAAGACCTAATCCTTTATTTTAAGCAAGAAAATGATTCCCTTTATTGAATTAGTTGTTTTCCTTCTTAAAACCCAAAGGTTGACGTCAAATTTTGGGGTGAATGTCCTATTAATTAGCTTGGGTCATTCTTTGATTTTGATGCATTTAAAATGTTAGCCAAATGCAGGAAGACAAACCATATTTTTTCTTTTTGAGATAGAGTTTTGCTCTTGTTTTCTTGTTGCCTAGGCTGGAGTGCAATGGTGTGATCTCAGTTCACCGCAACCTCCGCCTCTTGGGTTCAAGCGATTCTCCTGCCTCAGCCTCCCAAGTAGCTGGGATTACAGGCATGCACCACCATCCCGGGCTAATTTTGTATTTTTAGTAGAGACAGGGTTTCTCCATGTTGGCCAGGCTGGTCTCGGACTCCTAACCTCAGGTGATCCGCCTGTCTTGGCCTCCCAAAGTGCTGGGATTACAGGCATGAGCCACCGTGCCCAGTCCCAACAAACCATATTTTAAGAGAGCACATTGGCTGGTCACGGTGGCTCACACCTGTAATCCCAGCACTTTGGGAGGCCGTAGTGGGTGGATCACCTGAGGTCAGGAATTCAAGACTAGCCTGGCCAACATGGCAAAACCCCATCTCTACTAAAAACACAAAAATTAGCTGTGCATGGCGGCACATGCCTGAAATCCCAGCTACTTGGGAGGCTGAGACAAGAGAATCTCTTGAACCTGGGAGGCGGAGATTGCAGTGAGCTGAGATCGCGCCACTGCACTCCAGCCTGGGCAACAGTGAGACTCCATCTCAAAAAAAAAGAAAAAAAGCATATCATTTAGAATTAGTTCATCAAAAAAACTTGTTCAGGAGCCTCCTCTGGGAGATCCTGATGGCTTTATGTCACACGAATGCATTTCTGAAAACCTGTGTGGATTATTGCCTGAGTTTATTCTTAGGGAACCTCAGTGTTCCACAGATCTGTAAGTAAACTGGTTGTAGAAAAACATCTAGCGAGTCTGGGTGCGGTGGCTCTCGCCTGTCATCCCAGCACTTTGGGAGGCCTAGGTAGAAGGATTGCTTGAGCCCTGGAGTTCGAGACCAGCCTGGGCAACTTAGCGAGACCTCTTTTCCACTAAAAATCAAAATTAGCCAGGTGTGGTGGCGCATGCCTGTACCCCCAGCTAATTGGAAAGCTGAGGCGGGAGAATCACTTGAGACCAGGAGGTTGAGGCTGCAGTGAGCCATGATCATGCAACTGCACTCCAGCCTGTGTGACAGAGCAAGACCCTGTCTCAAAATAAAATGGAAACAAACAAACATCTACAACCTAGTAGAACTTCTTCTTGGCTTATGATTGCCAGGGTCAGAACACTTTGGGGTTATTCCTTAGCCATAATTGATGCTACCATCTTGGAATCTGACCCACTGCTGGATCAAGGATTGCTGTTACAAAGGATACTCCATTAACTCCCCTCCTTCATTAAAAAACAAAAACAAAAACACCAACAACCTGACAAGGCATGGGGCAAGAATAGACATCTGCTGAAAAGAAATAAAACTGGTTTTTGGCTGGCAGTTCTTAGCATCCTTAGCCGAAGGCTGATAAACGACCTGTGGATCGCTCCCAACCACTGATTTTTTTTTCCACTATTAAAAAAAAAAAAAGTTAGCGGAAAGCCACCAATCACGAATGCAATGTAATTCTGTTTATTCCAGAGGATGAAAGGGATTCGCTCCAGCTGGGATTTGAACCTGTCACTCTTCAGAAGTCTAGGTATTTCACCCTAGATCATGACAAGTACAAAATCTTTCAAATAGATGAGCATTTTGTTTTTCCACACATCAAAAACACCATGTCCACATTTAGTGTGATTGCTATTTCTTGAAGTAGGTTTTGCCCAAATTCAATCCAAGCATCACTGAATGGTAAAGTGCACAGAAGGAACAAAATAGGAGAGTACACTCATTACAGCATTTTTTGAATTTCAGTTATTTCACCTTCCACCAAAAATGTCCTAGATGGCTTAGCTGATTAAGAGTATTACAAAGAGATGGCTAAGGTCAAGGTTTTAATCTACTTAATGGCCTGTTTGCTTAGCTCTGTTCCATGCGGGCCACAAGTACACCTCTCTCAAACTTAACGTTTCTAAATAAAGGATAAGCGAAACCATCACCGATGACTGGACGACAGAACAGGAACTGCTCTCCATGGAAAAGGAGCATTTCCACCAACACAGAACTTAAAGACATTCCATTTAGTCTATTTTTTTTTTTTTTTTTTTTTGAGACAGAGTCTCACTCTGTTGCCCAGGCTGGAGTGCAGTGGCATGATCTCGTCTCACTGCAACCTCTGCCTCCTGGGTTCAAGTGATTCTCCTGCCTCAGCCTCTTGAGTAACTGGATTTACAGGAGCACACCACCATGCCCGGCTAATTTTGTTTTTGTTTTTGTTTTTTGAGACGGAGTCTTGCTCTGTCGCCTGGGCTGGAGTGCAGTGGCCGGATCTCAGCTTACTGCAAGCTCCGCCTCCCGGGTTTATGCCATTCTCCTGCCTCAGCCTCCTGAGTAGCTGGGACTACAGGTGCCCGCCACCTCGCCCAGCTAGTTTTTTGTATTTTTTAGTAGAGACGGGGTTTCACCGTGTTAGCCAGGATGGTCTCGATCTCCTGACCTCATGATCTGCCTGTCTCGGCCTCCCAAAGTGCTGGGATTACAGGCTTGAGCCACCGCACCCGGCAATAATTTTTGTATTTTTAGTAGAGATGGGGTTTCACCATGTTGGCCAGGCTGGCCTCAAACTCCTGACCTCAAGTGATCCACCTGCCTTGGCCCCCCCAAAGTGCTGGGATTACAGGGGTGAGCCACTGCACCTAGCTCATTTAGTCTTTTCATTCATTCTTTCCATATGGTCAGAGCGGACATCACAGAAAGAAACCAGATACGGCCTCCACCCAGAAGGAATTTGGTATGCAAAGAATAGCAATTACAATGCAAGTCCTGTAACTGAGTATGCACAGACAGACTCCTGGAAAGGCAGGAAGGACTGCAGGCAGAAATGGACTCGAGGTATCAGGAGCTGAAGGGCAGAGTGAATGTCATTTTGACAGCAAATGGCATAGTAGTGAGGTAATGCAAATTAAATGACCAACACGAGCCACTTCATATATTATTCTTGTTTTAACAAAGGAAGGACTAACAGGCATTTGGAAATCTCTAATGGAGGTAGTCATAAGATTGAACCAACTTTTAAAAAAATCTTACTCGTCATTTCTGTTGTAGAAGAAAAACAGATCCCTGACCCTATAACTAAATTGGAATGAGAATAACTTTAGCATTTTAAGTCTCATTGGCAGAGGACTTTTCCCTGTAAGATACAGAAATGTGGCTGAAACAAACTAAGCACACATTAGAAGTTTCAAGTTTATATAAGAGAAAACAGGGTGATAGAAAAGTCTTCTTGGAAACACCACAATTCTTTGATCATGCAACAGTGAGATCACAGCCTCCGAAAGAGATAAACTGATCGATTTTGGCCAGGCTTGGTGATTTGTGCCTATAATCCCAGCACTTTGGGAGGCCAAGAGTTCAAGGCTAGCTTGGGCAACATAGCAAGATGTTTCTATAAAAAAAAAAAAAAAAAAAAAATTAAAAAATCAGTCAGTCATGGTGGTACGCGCCTCTAGTCCCAGCTACTCAAAAGGTTAAGGTGGTAAGGCTGCCTGAGCCTGGGAGTTCAAACTCTCTCTCTTTAGATAGATATAAAACTATATATATAGATACAGTTATCTATCTATACAGGAAGATAGATGTATCTAGAGAGAGAGAGAGAGAGAAACCAATTAGTTTTAAAGTGAGTATAGGCCAGGCACGGTGGCTCATGCCTGTAATCCCAGCATCTTGGGAGGCCGAGGCAGGCTGATCACCTGAGGTCAGGAGTTCCAAGAGCAGCCTGGCCAACATGGCACAACCCCGTCTCTACTAAAAATTCAAAAATTAGCTGGGCATGGTACTACATGCCTGTAGTGCCAGCTACTTAGGAGGCTGAGGAATGAGAATTGCTTGAACCCGGGACGCAGAGGTTGCAGTGAACCGAGATCATGCCACCGCACTCCAGCCTGGGTGACAGAGTGAGACCCTTTCCCAAAAAAAGAAAAGAGAGTATAAAAGTTTCCTTCTTGGCCTGGCACAATGACTCACACCTGTAATCCCAAAACTTTGGGAGGCCAAGGTGGGCTGATCACCTGAGGTCAGAAGTTCGAGACCAGCCTGGACAACATGGTGAAACCCCATCTCTGTTAAAAATTCAAAATTTAGCCGGGAGTGGTGGCAGGCACCTGTAATCCCAGCTACTAGGGAGGCTGAGGCAGAAGAATTGCTTGAACCTGGGAGGCGGAGGTTGCAGTTAGCCGAGATCACACCACTGCACTCCAGCCTGGGCGACAAGAGCAAAACTCTGTCTCAAAAAAACCCAAAAAACAAAAATCAAAAAACAGCTCCTTCTAAAATCCCAAATGATGAACCAGACCTGGTAAAAACAAAACTTTGTGAGACACCATCGCCACCTTGTGTTCAACAGCTTTCATTACATCCATATTTATTGCAAATGATCACACGTGGGATTCTCAACAATTACAGAATATAGCTTTATTTATAGAATCTTACAAATAAAACATTTACAGTCCACATAAGTTAATTTTCCTTTCTAATTTCTTCTCATAACACCTGAGTTATTTTAAAAAAATACTGTGATGGAATTGCAGAACTGTAAAGGGAAATATGAACAATAAAATCCTAACCTCTCTTGCAAAAATCAGACTTTTTTTTTGAAGCAGATGCCCAGCATATTGCTATCTCTTTGGAAGAGGACTTACTATAATCAGATCTTACGCTACCCAAACAGGGAAGCCACCTTTTTAAAACCCAAGGTTAAGGACCAGTGAAGAATCGCTCCCATTTGACACTAGACACAAAATACCTTTGGGGGCAAAGACAGGGGCAAGCTGTGTGCCAGTGATGAGGTGAGAAGGAGCGGAACCCCTGTCCCTGCCTCACTGTTCCTGCACGTGACATACACTTTCCTTGCTTATTTATTAATAGGAGCTGGTGCATCTGGAAAACAAGGTTGAAGCTGCTAATGCCAGGGGTGAAAAAGTCCTCCCACTGACTTGCTACTCCTTAGACTTCTAATATGTACAAATGCTTGAAACAGCAAATTCAACACCTAAAAATCGAAAGAAATTGCCAGTTTTTGACTCATGGGGCAAAGCTGTTGCCACAATCAGTGGCAACTCAAGTCAGACGATGTGAGTGTCTCCACCCCTCCCAAGCTCCGACTAGGACTGACCTCTGTGCCAATTACAGTTTAAAGAGGATTTCCCTTTGAGGCAGCTGTCTATGGAAGGAAATTCCTTAAGGTAATATAGGTGTGCACAAAAAGGGAAAAAAACCCTATTTCATATTTCAATTTGTTAAAATTATAGTTTTGAGCTCCTCTCCTAAACTAGAAATCCACTAACTCTAACTTAGTATTCTACTCCAAGACAAAGGGTAGTATGTTTAAGGAATGACAGGATCTATCGGGAATGCTAAAATTATAAATTTAATACATCAATGCAAGTTAGGTTAAAGCAAAATCTTCCAGAGTCTTCAACTTTGAGTTATTTTCTGCTAGCTCCTGAAAAGCAGCTTGAGAAAAATAAATCAGAAAAGACGAAGAACCATTTTAAAACAACAATAATAATGACAATATAAAAAGTTAGATTCCGACATTCAAGGAATTGGTTCTTTGGTAAAACTGGACCATAATCGTACCAGGAAATCAGTCCTGATATTTAATCTAGAATCTCCATCACTGAAATTCTCCCTCTTCAGCGTATTCTTAAATGTACCGAAGCCAACAGGCAAGATAAAAACAAAACTTAAAAAAAAAGAATCACCAGCAGTTTTCCTGCTCATGTTCTTTTCAAGAATATTCCTGGTTTGAGAGATGTCTCCCAAGAAGAGAAAACAAAATGGATGCTGCTTGTGATTACTGAGAGTGGACAGTTTTTCTATGTAAGAGAAAAGCTCAGGCATTGCTAGTGAACCAGTACTCCTGTCAGCCATGCACATGAATCAGTTCGCAAACATGGCCCCTGGACTCCAACTGCGGGCACCACTAAGAAAGGCTTCTGGAGAGACAGGCTCCCCAAAGTGGCTAAAGAATCTCACATTATCAATATGATAATAATAAATCAATTCACCTAGTGAACCTGGAGATGAGCTCCCCTTGAAGCCAGAGCTTGGAGGCAAGGGCTCCACAGTGCCTGAGGCTGGCCTATAGTTTTGCAGACAAGTATTTCCATCCATTTTCTGGAGAGAGTTAGAGCAATTCATATTCAATTCAATACAGGATTCGACTTTTTTGCAAGGAAGCAGTAACCTAGACGGGTCATTGAAAACCCATCTGCAGCAGAATCATTAGGCCCACCATTCAGCAAACATCTGCGATGCCCTAAGTGAAGTTTGTGACCTTATGTTTCAGAGACCCCCTGTTAGTCATGCTTTGATTTATGGAAGCAGTAAATCCTAAATTTTGCCTGCACTGATTCCATTTCTGATTATCCTTGTCTAAGTACAGCATCAATGGCACCCCAGTTCTACAACTCAGCTTGCCACTCTGCAGACATCTCAGCTGGGGGGGGAGGATAGTTTGTGCAGTCTCCCCTCTATCTAACACATAGGTCTCAAATGTGCTCAGAATGTGCTTCTAGGGAGGCAGCTACAAAGTCTCTTAGAAGATGGCAGTGGGGAAGACGAGGTAAAAATCACAGCCAAACCAACTGTTTTCTTGCAGACAGCCCGAGCCTCCATTCTGTCAGTTGTTAACCTGAAAGAGTGGGTCCAGGCAGCCACACCGCCACGTTAGCTCACTTGGACAGCCATGAAACACCAGGTGCTGTTACAAAATCAATACCCAGCATCTCAGTAGGAACAAGTGAGCATCCTGACAAGACACACAACAGCGATTTGACTTCCTCTCCCATTCAGGATGAACCTTGCCTCGCCTCTCACCCTGCTCCTGTGTTCTGACTTCAGGTTCTCTTTGAGAGAAGTAATAGGCAATTAAACAGACTTTGAAAAAATGGGAAGGCTTCCCGTCTCCTGTCTCTTCTGTTGGCCAGCTGGAGGTCCAAGGTGCCCAGTTAGAGTCATGGGCCCTACACTATGGAATCAACTCTTGATATTTCTAGCCAAGTTCTAACCACTGGCTTAGTTTTGCATTGTTGGGTAAAGGATTCAAAACCTGGCAGCACTGGTTCCAAGAGGAGGCCAAGGTAATCAGAGAAAAAAGTCAGGCTTGTCTTGTAAGCTGCATTCAGGTTCCAGAGTCACTGAGAGAAAAGGTGAGAAGAGGGCAAGAGGCACTAGCTAGAGACTGGTTACCAGAGCAGCTTATTCCTAGGATAGAGCATTTTACAAATGGCTGACATTTGAACGCAGGAATACAGTCTGTGTCAGTTTTTCATAGAATGGTCTCTTCCATGGTGCATTGTGGATGGTGAGTCCTCGGGCTGGCGATCAGGTAGCCCAGGGCCCGACCTCCAGTCCCACAGGCTCTTGGCAGGGCCCTAACCAATCTGGATCTGTCCTGAATACATGGTGAGGACCACCATGATGGTGAATCCAGTCAGGAGGCCCAGGTTCTGGATGACGAATGGAATCAAGATGCTGCCCTTCCTTTCATCCTCTTGACAGACCTCATTCATCTCAGGGAACTGGGAAAGAAGCAAGAAACAACACAGCTGCAATTCCTTGCTTAATCTTGTAAGTCCAGGGCAATACAGTGATGGAGATACAGATCAGGCTGGTTGACAAACAAAATTAACAGGGCCGGGTGCAGTGGTTCACCAGAGGTCAGGAGTTCGAGACCATCCTCACCAACATGGTGAAACCCTGTCTCTACTAAAAATATAAAAATTAGCTGGGCGTGGTGGCGCAGGCCTGCAGTCCCAGCTACTTGGGAGGCTGAGGCAGGAGAATCGCTTGAACCCGGAAGACAGAGGCTATAGCGAGTGGAGATCATGCCACTGCATTCCTGCCTGGGCAACAGAGCGAGACTCCATCTCAAAAACAAAACAAAACAAAACAAACAAACAAAATTAACAATAGCAGGTGCCATGTCTTTATAACGATCCAGGTAACACAAAGTACTCAACGTGTATGTGGCTCTGGATGAGTTGAGAGGCTGGCTAAAAATAAATATAAATATACTCTGATAAAAAAATAAACTTTTTATTATAGACTTCCCCCCCTCCACCGTTTTTGAGACAGGGTCTTGCTCTGTTGCCCAGGCTCGAGTGCAGTGGTGTGCTCATAGCTCCCTGCAGCCTCGAACTCCTGGGCTCAAGCAATTGTCCCACTTTAGCCTCCTGAGTAGCTCCACAGGTGCCTGCCACCATGCCTGGCCTTATTGTGGACTTTAAACACTTGAAGAGGTCTTTTTGTTACCAAGATGTTATTAACAGGCTAGATGCAGTGGCTCACACCTATAATCCCAGCACTTTAAGAGATGGGAGGATCCCTTGAGGCCAGAAGTTCAAGAGCAGCCTAGGCAACATGGAGACCCCATTCTATAACAGTTCAAAAAATTAGCTGGGCATGGTGGCTGGAGCCTGTAGTCCTAGCTGCTTGGGAGACGGAGGGAGGAGGATCACTTCAGCTCTGGAGTTCAAGGTTGCAGTGACCTATGGTCATGCGACTGCACTGCAGGCTGGGTGAGTGACGCTCTGTCTAAAAAAAAAATTAGGCCGGGCGCAGTGGCTCACACCTGTAATCCCAGCACTTTGGGAGGCTGAGGTGGGTGGATCACAAGGTCAGGAGATCGAGACCATCCTGGCTAACACAGTGAAACCCCGTCTCTACTAGAAAAAAAAAATACAAAAAATCAGCTGGGCGTGGTAGCAGGCACCTGTAGTCCCAGCTACTCGGGAGGCTGAGTCAGGAGAATGGCGTGCACCTGGGAGGCGGAGCTTGCAGTGAGCCAAGATCGCACCACTGCACTCCAGCCTGGGTGACAGAGCGAGACTCCGTCTCAAAAAAAAAATAAAATAAAAATAAAAATTGGCCCCGGGCGGGGGCCGGTGGCTCCAAGCCTGTAATCCAGCACATTTGGGGGGAGGCCTGAGACGGGCGGATTCACGAGGTCAGGAAGATCGAGACCATCCTGGCTAACACGGTGAAACGACGTCTCTACTAAAAATACAAAACTAGGCCCCGGGCCCGAGGTGGTGCGGGCGCCTGTAGTCCCCAGCTACTCCCGGTGAGCCTGAGGCAGAGAATGGCGTGAACCCCGGGAGGCGGAGCGTTGCAGTGAGCTGAGATCTGGCCCAGCCTGCACTCCCCAGTCCGGGCGACCAGAGGCGAGCTCGCCTCAAAAAATAAATAAATAAAAAATACAATAAATAAATAAAAATAAAAATTAAAGACAAAGACATGTCCAATGCATTGAGATAAGAAAAGAAACAAACCAAAGTATTGCCGTTATTGTTTCGGGGTAGTTTTCTTTCCTTCCTTCTGTCTCTTATCTATATACAGCTATTCCATAATAAGTAATAAAGACCATAGATTGATTATCATCATTTTCTTTAATGACATATGCAAACAAAAACATAAACTTTTCCTCCTTTAAAATCTAATGCCCTCTTAAAAACCACTGAATGGCAGGTACACCTTAAACAGACAAACTTTGTGGTATGTGAAAGAAAGCTAAGAAAGCTGTTATTAAAAACTAACTATCAGCCATGTGCAGTGGTTCATGCCCGTAATCCCAGCACTTTGGGAGGCCGACGCGGGTGGATCACCTGAGGCTGGGAGTTCGAGACTAGCCTGGCCAATATGGTGAAACCCCATCTCTACTAAAAATACAACAATTAGCCAGGCATGGTGGTGCACGTCTATAATCCCAGATACTCAGGAGGCTGAGGCAGGTGAATCACTTGAACCCGGGAGGCAGAGGTTGCAGTGAGCTGAGATCACGCCACTGCACTCCAGCCTGGGAGACTGAGTGAGACTCCGTCTCAAAAAATACAAATAAAAACTACCTACCTAACGCCCCCTTAGTTGCCCTCCCATCCAATGAACTGTGGAACACTTACCATATCAGCCAGAGAAATATACAAGAACATTCCTCCAGCCAGTGCAAAAATCCAGTTGGCAGAGAAGTGGCTGCCGGCCAGGATGCCAAAGGCCAGACCCAGGTAGCAGCAGCAGGCAGAAAGGAAGTTGAAGAAGAGAGCCTGTTGGATGCTCATCCCAGCGTTGAGCAGGATGACAAAGTCTCCTACAGCAGGGAGAACGAAAAGAGGAGGGACGATGAAAGAAGAGTCAGATGGACATGGGGATGCACACCTGTCAGCCCAGCTACTCGGGAGGCTCAGGTGGGAGGATCGTTTGAGCTCAGGAGTTTGAATCCAGCCTGGCAACAGAGCGAGAGCCAGTCATACAAGGTCTTGGGAGACAGCGTGCACTGATGACATCAGACTGCTAAAAGTGTGGGTGAAAAAAATCAAGACAGCCCTAGACTCAAGACTGAAGGAAGAAGACAGGCCCTTGAACTTCCTGTTCAAGACCTGTCTCCATTTACCAAACTGGCCGTATACCCAGCCTAGAGGCTGAAAATCTTTCCCAGGATTTTAAAAATAGATGACCAGCTGGCACTGGCCTCCTCATTTCTCTCTGGATTCATGGTGAAACAGAAGGAACCCCCTTCCTCACGACTACCATGGAAACAAAATCAAGACTGCGAGAAGTGAAGTGTCGAGACTGCGAGAAGTTAAGTGATTTGCCCAAAGTCACAAGTCAATATATGGCAAAGCCAGAACTCGACCCTAAGTTGTCCCTAAAGCCTCTGGAGTAATTACTGGCTTTTTACACTCTCCCTCTGATCAAACTAAGCCCCTCCTACCTCCTGGTTCATCCACCTGCAAGATTAACAGGCTAGGAGAGAGAGCCTTTACTGAGTGCTCAGAATAGCACCTGGCACATGGGAAGTCCCTCTCACCCTTTGTTTTCCTTTAATCCTCACTATCATTCTAAACCTGCCTCCCGTGTTCAATTCTTATTAACCCCACTGTATACGTGAGAACTGAGCCACTGCATATGGGGCTAACAGGAAACAAACACCCCTATAAAAACCCCATCATTTTAAATTATCTATTAAATTGTTAAGAAATGGTGATTAGGCCAGGTGCGGTGGCTCATGCCTGTAATCCCAGGACTTTGGGAGGCTGAGGCGGGCAGATCATGAGGTCAGGAGCTCAAGACCAGCCTGGCCAACACAGTGAAACCCCATCTCTACTAAAAATACAAAAAAAAAAAAAAAATTAGCGGGGCGTGCTGGCGGGCGCCTGTAGTCCCAGCTACTTGGGAGGCTGAGGCAGGAGAATCGCTTGAACCTGGGAGGCGGAGCTTGCAGTGAGCAGAGATCGTGCCACTGCACTCCAGCCTGGGCGAGAGTGCGAGACTCCATCTGCCAAAAAAAAAAAAAAAAAAAAAAAAAAAAGGAACGGTGATTAGGGTCCATGAAGCTTTGGGAGCGTGTTAATCAGCTACAATAAGCACTGTGAAGACAGGGAGACGGGAGCAAGGAACTGGCCACAGGAAGAGGGCCTGCACGACCACCCGAGGGAGCACCTGTGGAACAGGGGACGCACACTTACCCAGCTCATGTGGGAACTCCTCACAGAGGATGGCCACCGAGGTGCTGATGCCTTGGAAAACCGACACAGTGAAGGAAGCACCAATGGCCAGGCCGTCGATGAAATTGTGGAGGCCGTCGCTCAGAGTGATCATCCAGGCCAGAGTGCCGATGTCAGAGTAGCGGACACCTTTCAGCCAGTAGCAAGCACTCTGGGAAGCCTGCAGGTCCTAGGAGAAAGCACACCCACGGGGCCCGCAGAGTCAAAGGCTGGACTGCGTGCCCTCAAGGTAAGCCTGAGCTGACCTCTTAGAGGCTCCACCAAGCAGCTGGTGGCCCACTGACCTGCACAGAGAGCGAGCCCACAATGACCTTCTCGTCCACCACGGGCGCCTTGCCGTCCAGCTCGCTGTTGCAGTGCTGAGGAATCATGTGGTCCAGGTCCCCGTTCTGCAGCTTCTCCATCACCCCCTCTTCCTGGTCCTTCTTGGAGGGAAGTGTCTCAGAGGCATAATGGCTATGTCCGTGATGATGCTGGAGGGGCGACAGGGAGGGATCAGCATGACATTCACCAAAACCACAAACCTGACTAAGCACATGCTCCGAGGAAGCGCTTCACACACTGGAAGACCTCAGCCCTACCATCAAAGAGGACACAAGCAGGTCACGTGCCCAGAAACGTAGCAAAAGCTGTTATATAAAGCCATGGTCCGGCACGGTGGCTCACACCTGTAATCCCAGCACTGTGGGAGGCTGAGGTGGGAGGACTGCTTGAGCTGAGGAGTTTGAGAGCAGCCTGGGCAATGAAGTGAGACCCTGTTTCTAATATCTATATATAAAGCTGCACCAAGTGCGAAGGACCTGGTGTCAGACAGATATCAAAGCTGTCTCCTTGGGGTACATGCTTATTCCAGCAAGGCAGCTACTGCTCAAATATTTAGAGCTCCTCTTTTGCAATGGCTAATCTCAACTCAATTCGGCAGCTATTTAGGGAGTAACTGCGTGCCAGCCACTAAAGATATCTTTTTGAAACTGTACTATAATAGTCCTGCTTCTCTGCAGCCTCATACTTCATACAGAATGAATGCATGTTATCAAGCTCTTCTCCCCATCCTGTAAAGATACCAATATATTAAGAAAATAATCTAGAACAACACAAAGCCGATAAACTACTGCTTAGTAGAAGGCACCCTGGCCAGATCTAGTTTCTGGTCTGGCCTCACTTCTGGCCAGATATCCTCAGGAGGTGAAATGGGATTGTCTCCTCAAGAAATTCGAGTTTCATGAAATTTGTGATATTGGGCTAAGACCGTCACCACCACCAGCACAATACCTCGACACTTTTTGAGATGGGTGCTTTCCCTACAAGAGCTTTCTTCAGCAACAGTTGAGCCTCACCTCATTTTTCTGCTTAAGAAGAATCTTCAAGATCTTCTCTGTGAAAAGAAAAGATAAAACCCCGAACACCACCGCAGACTTGGAGACATAATAATCTTCCAGAGGGTTGAAACCAAAAGCCTGTGGACCCAGGAAAAGAAAATGAGTTTTAAAGAAAATAAAGCATCTTTACTGGTCCCCCTCTTTACTGGTCTTATCTCTTAACTACTTCCTTGACTCTAGGAAAGGAGAGAGGCATACTGGAGTAACTCTGCCATCTACCCATCCTCTTTCCAGCAAAAATCTAGTCCTTGGTGTTTCCCGGATGTGACAACACTAAACCTGCCAGGTTCTTCTCCAGCTTATTTGCTGATGCAAAAGACTGATCATCTGTAGAATTTTAATCCCAGAAAGAGAAACCTCCAATATGGTTTTCCACTTTTGATTTCTCTGGGTGCTTGGCTATGAAGGCATTCACTGCCAGCAGATGTCATACTGAAGGAGCAGACACTTGTATTTATTTTCATCTTATCTAGTGTTCCTGGCTGACCTGCCTGTAAACACAAAAGGAGATGGCGTAATTATACTTTCTAAAACGGGAAACCCATTTCCCAGTTAAATAATAAGAACTGCAGCATATTCCTGACCGCAGACTCCCCCGTGACCACAGAACCAAGAAAGCGGACTGTGTTATTGCGAGCGTCAGTTTTTGGGTTTTGTTTTGAGTCCTTTCTGAAATTGTCACTTATCAAAAAGGGAGGGGAGAATCCACTGGGAAGAGGACAGAAGGAGAAATCAAGAGAATTCTGTCCTAGGTTACGCTCCTGATTTATGGTAGGTTCTTGTGAACATGTCTAATGACCTGGCCAGGCACGCTGGCTCATGCACTTTAGAGGACTGAGGTGGGTGGATCACTTGAAGCCAGGAGTTTTGAGGTCAGCCTGGCCAACATGGTGAAACCCCATCTCTACTAAAAAAAAAAAATGCAAAAATTATCTGGCCCTGGTGGCATACTTATAATCCCAGCTACTAGGGAGGCTGAGGCAGGAGAATGGCTTGAACCCAGAAAGCAGAGATCACAGTGAGCCAAGATCACACCACTGTACTCCAGCCTGGGTGACAGAGTGAGACTCCGTCTCAAAAACAAAAACAAAAAGTACGGGGCCGGGCGCGGTGGCTCAAGCCTGTAATCCCAGCACTTTGGGAGGCTGAGACGGGCGGATCACGAGGTCAGGAGATTGAGACCATCCTGGCTAACACGGTGAAACCCTGTTTCTACTAAAAAATACAAAAAACTAGCCGGGCGAGGTGGCGGGCGCCTGTAGTCCCAGCTACTCGGGAGGCTGAGGCAGGAGAATGGCATAAACCTGGGAGGCGGAGCTTGCAGTGAGCTGAGATCTGGCCACTGCACTCCAGCCCGGATGACAGAGCAAGACTCCGTCTCAAAAAAAAAAAAAACCAGTATGTAACGACTTGCTCCTATTTTATTGTTAAAATTTTTTGTGGGTACATGGGAGGTATATATATTTACAGTTGTTCCTCTGTTTTCTGATTGGCCTTGAATAAACTCTAGCCCTCTCATGAATTGATCAAAATAAAAGTTGATCCCAACTTCAAGGAACTCTGGGCTGTTTGTTGCCTTTCTGTTTTAAAGGGGCCAAATCCAATCACTACCCTCCAGGGAAACAACACTTTCGTGTTTACTTTCCAGGGGAGTCAAATCATCTTGGGGGAAAAGTGAAGTGAAAACAGGCAACTAACACCTCTCTGCAAAAAGCCACAAAGGATGGTGAATACAGAACCACAAGATGAGCTTCAGAAATCCCAAAAGCTGGGTTCTCGGCTCAGAGATATGCACTCTGGTGCAGGTCAGATTCCAATGGGGTGAAACGTTACTTGTTTATCGATGCCATGGATTTAATCTAAGGATCCACTAGGAGGGAGCCAACTGACATTTTACAAAACACCAAGTGCTGTAAGAGGCACATGCAGTCATCTCTGCTTCAACTGAGGTGCTGTCCAGGCTTGCGAGATCACCCACAAGGGAGACGTCCTGCGCTTATTGTAATTAATGGGTCTGCTGAGGGGATTACACCAAATTAGGTGAACCATCAGTGCCTTCTTCTTTTGTGGCAAGTTTTCTCATGAACTTATCAGACAAAGGTACCGTCAAGGTATATAAAACCAGAGAGTGTTTGACTTGCATTGCCTTTGCCCCAAAACTCCCTATGGACAATCTTTTTACTGAGACCTATGGGTTCTGATGATATAGGGGTTTGTTTGTTTTGAGACCGAGTCTTACTCTGTCACCCAGGCTGGAGTGCAGTGGTGTGATCTCGGGTTACTGCAAACTCCATCTCCTGGGTTCAAGTGATTCTTATGCCTCCCGAATAGCTGGGATTACAGGCGTGCGCCACCATGCCTGGCTAATTTTTGTATTTTTAGTACAGACGGGGTTTCACCATGTTGGCCAGGCTGGTCTTGAACTCCTGACCTCAAATCATCCACCTGCCTCAGCCTCCCAAAGTGCTGAGAAAATAGGCGTGAGGCACTGCGCCCGGCTGATGATGTGTTTTAAACTTTTCTGTACCCAAAGCCTCAATCTGAGCACCATAACTGAGCCAGAGTGAGCTCGCTACACTGCATCTTTTCACCCGGCATCAGACTGCACTTTCCGCACCAGGCACTCAGTGCTGCCAAAAACACTCGTTCCACCCTCACAGCATCGTCCTGAGGCCGGTCTATTGCTCTCCCCATTTCACATCTGAAGAAACAGGCACTGTGAGGTCAGTGGCGTGTCTAGTTACAGAACCTACTGATAACAGAGCTGAGATTTGAACCCAGCTCTTCTGCCTATGCTAGGCTCCCTCTCCTAGCTCACGCCTAAGTTCTAGCTTCACTTTCCAAAAGGAAAGGGCCTCCAGGTGCCCTCTCTATGCCTTCTATCCAAACGGAGGTCCTCCCACTGTGCCCGCTGGCGTGCTCCGGGGTGAAGGCCCTGGCTTGCCATACCTCCGGGATGAGCTGGAAGAGGGCGTTGGAGTAGAGGGTTCCAATCGCCAGAGCTATGAAGTAGAGCAGCAGCCTCTTGTAAAAGGTCTTCTTCATGAAGGGCACCACGCTGGCCCCCAGGAGGGAGCAGAGGGAGATGACGGTCACACAGAGGAGACCATATCCCCACACTGCCATGCGGAGGGAGGGCCAGCCCCACCCAGGGCAGGGAGAGAAGGCACGCGCCCCATTGCACAGCAACCACCATTTAGGGGGAAGAAGGTGGAGCAGATAAGGAGGTCGCAAGGAAAAGTTTGGTGGATATTAAAGGAAAAAAAAAGAAAAATCAGAGAGAGACAAGTAGGGAGGGAGAGAGAAATAGAAAATTTGTTAGTGATTCAAATCTGATGAAATTCCCTCCAATCAGTTCAGAAGAAAGAGGAATTCAAGGTGGCCTTGGAATCCTGTGACTTCTGCCCCTGTGGCCACTGGTGGCCCCAAATCATTCCTGCCAGTGGTGTGACTGGCAGGGCAGGGTGCTGCCTTGTCACACACCCGAGGTCTGCCCAGGCCTATCACAGAGGCTGTCCAGGACAGACTTTGGACTCGAGGGCTCTCTTTATAGGACATACAGGCAGGTGGAAAGAGGCTGATCACTCTGCTGCTGTGTTTGCTTCTACATGTCCATTTCATATAGCGCAGGGTCAGGTGACACCATGACCACTTGGTTTGCTTTGTGCGAGATACAACCTAGGCAGATGTGCAGGGCAGAAGGGATAGAGAACGATTAATGAATGCCCAATGCCCATAAAATTCAGTGTCTTCACCTATCAACTTCCTTGCTCATTTCCATGTGCTCTGAGAGGGGCTGAAACATAGAGAACAGAGTTCCAGGAACACCTTGTCACAAAAATATCTCCTTGAACATTTCCCAGTGTGACACTCCATCCAGGCCCAAAAGAGGGTAAGACAGAACCAGACCAGGATGAGACACTCCCTGGCAGGCCACAGGGGCAGAGCACACACAATTAACTGTATTTCCATTCCAGTAGGTCACAAGGCACTTCATTTCAAATCTTTAAAAAATTAACATATTCCATTGCTGAAGCTGAAAAAATAGCCCAAGTTGAGGCCTCCCCTGCAGAGTGCTGTCAGATCCATGCAGAATTTTGAGATGGCACTAAGATGGTTCACATTCAACCAGGAAGAACCGGCAAGGCATGGCATCCCATCTGCTGTCTTTTCTGGGTGAGTCTTTTGACTCAGAAAGCCTGGGAAGCGGCTGACATGGGATCTTTGTGAAGGACAGTGTCCACCACTCCCTAATGGGGTCAACCACGCATCTGTGTATCCTCACCCCCGACAGCAGCATCCCTGCCTGAGCTACAAAAGTGGGCAGACTGTCAACTTGGGTCTTATTTTTATAGCTCCTCTGTGATAACAATTAAACAACAAAATTAACATTTCAAAACAGTCAAGTCAAGGTACCAGGAAGTCAGTCCTTTCAGGAAAAAGTCAAGATGCAAGGTACCAAGGACGGAGAGCCCCTTCCATTTATCTTGTCATTTTAATTTTGTTTGGTCTTAGTCTTTGTTCTATGTTTGGCTCTCTATGCTGGAAATGATGGCCTGCTCAAAATTAAAGAACACTCGCTTTTTAGGCCAATTCTACATATCAGTTGGTAACCTCTTTTCCTTCCATCTCATTCCAGGTGGATAAGCTCTTAGTGCCCAGACCTGAGTCCTGCCAGGATTTCTCCTTAGAACAGAGCGAGTACTTAGCACCAAAGGCATGGATGGCAGCTGATAACCGCAGCTTTCCTTTGATGCCCTATGTATGGGGCTTAGGAAAGGAGAGGAGACAGTCAGGTCCCCAGGAGGAGGGAAAATTGGAAGAACCTTGCATCTGACAGCACCTGCAGAGGCCAGAGGAGTGAGACGTGGGCCCTGAGATCCAGAGTTAGAAGTTGTTTGTGGCTTTGATACGAGGGACAGGTTCATTTCTCAGGTGGCAGTCACTGGGTGCCCTGGAGCCCAGGGTAGGGGAGGAATTGATTGGCTCAGCTGCACCACCCCAGGGAAAGAGGACGCGCACGTTTCTGTTCTACTGCACCTCTGGGATGAGCTGGAATAGCGCATTAGACAGCAGCGTTCCAATGGACAGGGCGATGAAGTAAGTGAGCACACGGCTGAAAAACGCTTTCTCCGTGCAGGGCAGGACGAGGACTCCCAGGAGAGAGGCCAGGTTAATCAGTGAGACACTGAGAAAACCAAAGCCCCACACTGTGGAGGAACAAGAACAGACGAGGGCCTCTATTACTGAGGGTGAGGACATTCCTGCTGTCTAGGACGGGCCTGTTCTGAATTCAGGTGTGATGGGGGCAGACCGAGATCCACCAACCAGCCCATCAGTAAACATTCGCTGAGTCCATCTCTCGCCAGATGCTGTGGAGAAGCCTACGGCAACTATCAAAATTGCTATCCAAAAGAAACACCTTTTCCATGGAGAGACAGATGCAAACAGCATGGAAGCTTAAATACCATACAAGTAGGCCAGGCACGGTGGCGCATGCCTGTAATCCCAGCACTTTGGGAGGCTGAGGCAGGTGGATCACCTGAGGTCAGGAGTTCAAGACCAGCCTGACTAATGTAGTGAAACCCCGTCTCTACTAAATACAAAAAAATTAGCCGGGCGTGGTGGCACATACCTGAAATCTCAGCTACTCAGGAGGCTGAGGCAGGAGAATCGCTTGAACCCAGGAGGCGGAGATTGCAGTGAGCTGAGATTGCACCACTGCACTCCAGCCTGGGCAACAAGAACGAAAGTCCATCTCAAAACAAACAAAAAACAAGAAAAAGCCATATAAGTAAATAATGACAGCAGAAAACAGTGACTTGTAGTAACACAGACAATATATTCCAGGTGCCAAGAGTCAGGCAGCACACACCGGCCCTATGGGGCTTAGGGCTATCAGGGTGTACATTCACAGCTCATGGCAATCCCACTGTGGCTGGATCAGGAATACCGGGATAGGGAGGGGAAGAAGGATTCAGGGCTGAAAGCAGCCTCCGGGAGGTCTTAAAGGTAAAACTATAAAACCAAAGTAAGCCAGGTATGGTGGCTCATGCCTGTGACCCGAGCACTTTGGGAGGCCGAGGCAGGAGGATCATTCAAGCCCAGGAGTTTGAGACCAGCCTGGGTAACATAGTGAGACCCCGTCTCTACAAAAAACTTAAAATTAGCTGGCCATGGCGGTGCACATCTGTAGTCCCAGCTACTCAGGAGGCTGAGGCAGGAGGGTCGCTTTAGGCCAGAAGGTCGAGGCTGTAGTGAGCTATGATTGCACCACTGGACTCCAGCCTTGGAGACAGAGCGACATCCTACCTCAAAAAAAAAAAAAAAAAAAAAAAAAAAAAAAAAAAGATTAAAACACCAAAGGGTTGGGCCCCTGTGGTTCAACATAAAACAAAAGTGGACCAAAAGGCATCCATAGGCTGCTCAAAAGTCCAATGCTCTGAACATTCGCCAGCTACAGCCCAGGAGTCTAGGCCATCCTTGCAAATACAAAAATTATCCATCCAATCATCGCTCCCCCTCCTGACACTGACAACCTCATCCTGGTCATCACTAGTGAGGCATTCAGTGAGGAGCAGCAGCAGCTCAGCCCGTGAGCCCAGGGCGAGCTGGGAGATGGGCTCCTGCCTTCCCGGCCTGGCTCACCTTCGACAGCGCTCGGCCGCCCCTCCTCCGTCTGCTCATTCTCCTCGTTTTCCTGGTTCTCCGAGGTGCAAGCCCGGGAATCCAGCTGCTGGAGGATGGTGGGGCAGAACTCCTGGAGCTCGCTGCTCCCAATCCGCGACTGCTCGCTGAAATTGTGGGCAGCGAAGAGGTCTCCAGAACTAAAGCACTGAAACACAGGAAGGGCAGGAAGCCGCTTAGACCCCAAAGGTCAGGCCTTGCCCCGCTAAACAGCAACCTACTCAGCCTTCCCAGAGGAAAAAAAGAAGACAGAAATGTCCAAATTTCAGGGAATTTGTAGATTCATCTAGTCTAGGGATGAGGGCAAGGTGTTCCCTAAACTTAAAAAACTAGTAACTAATCCTTATGGCTCAGCCAGCCAGGAAAGTTACACATCATAAGTACAACTATCGGTAAATGAGTGCCTGAGAAACTTTGGGAATGACAAGATTCCAATCATTGTCACCAAAGTGGCCGGGCATGGTGGCTAACACTGTAATCCCAGCACTTTGGAAGGCCAAGGCAGGAGGATCACTTGAGGACAGAAATTGGAGGCCAGCCTGGGCAACATGAGACCCCTTCTTTACAAAAAGTTGAAAAATCAGCAAAGTGTGGCAGCACATACCTGTGGTCTCAACTACCAAGGAGGCTGAGGCGGGGGACTGCTAGAGCCCAGGAGTTAGAGCTACAGTGAATGAGCTATGATCATGCCACTGCACTCCAGCCTGGGTGACAGAGCAACACCCTCCCTCTAAAAAAAAAGAAAAAAAAAAAAACATTGTCACTAGCGTGGTATGGTTTCTAGAAAACACCATTCTGGGGCTGGGTGCAGTGGCTCTCGCCTGTAATCCCAGCACTTTGGGAGGCTGAGATAGGCAAATCACTTGAGGTCAGGAGTTCAAAACCAGCCAGGCCAACATGGTGAAGCCCCATCGCTACTAAAAATACAAAAATTAGCCAGGTGTGGTAGCTCACGCCTGTAATCCTAGCTACTCAGGAGGCTGAGGCAGGAGAATCACTTGAACCCAGGAGGCAGAGGTTGCAGTGAGCCGAGATCACACCACTGCACTCCAGCCTGGGCAACAGAGCGAGACTCCATCCCTCACCAAAAAAAAAAAAAGAAAGAAAACACCATTCTGTGCATGTGCCTGAAGATACAAGCTTCGTACCAAATCTGGCTGCACATCACAATAGCCCAGGGCACTATTATGTTAAAATGCAGGTTCCAGCTACTTCTCTGAAGCTGAAATGTCTGAGGGTGGGGCTCTGCCAAAACTGTGATGCTGCCTGATCAGCCCCACACATCCTCAACCATAGGACTGCCGTCAGCCTGAAAGACATATATGTTCACAGAGGTTAGGGGAGGAAAACCTGAAGATTCAAAGTGGGCCGTGGCCGGCCGGCAGCCGCCACACACAGTCACCTTGGGAGGTGGCAGGTAAGCGCTTCTCACAAACCATTCCTGTGAAATCTGCAGCTCCACTTCTAACTATACTGTCTACACCAACATGCCAGGCCTCTTCTGAGTTCGGTCTCACATGGGCATATCTCTGAGAGTCAGCCCTCTCGGTGTGCTGCCAAAATAAGTGCCTGGGCCTCTAAGGCTGAGGGCTGAACTCCTGCCACCCCGAGATGCTGCTGCTATCCTGGCGGGTCCTGAGGCTCATGCAGCTGCATCACCCCGCGGGGGCACGGGGGTGTGCTCCTCTCCGGCTTAGGCGTCTGCTGTGCTCAGGTTGTTCTGCATCCACACCACGTGGTTCCCCTGTCCTTTTTTAAAATTTTTTCTTTTTGAGATGGAGTCTTGCTCTGTCACCGGGCTGGAGTGCAGTGGCATAATCGCGGCTCACTGCAACCTCTGTCTCCCGGGTTCAAGTGATTCTCCCGCCTCAGCCTCCCGAGTAGCTGGGATTACAGGTATCTGCCACCAAGCTCAGCTAATTTTTGTATTTTTAGCAGAGATGGAGTTTCACCATGTTGGCCAGGCTGGTCCCGCTCTCTTGGCCTCGTGATCCACCTGCCTCAGCCTCCCAAAGTGCTGGGGTTACAGGCATGAGCCATCGCGCTAAGCCACCCTGCCCCGCCCTGCCTTTTTTTTTTTTTTTTTTTTTTTTCTCGAGATGGAGTCTCGCTCTGTCACCCAGGCTGGAGTACAGTGGTGCGATCTTGGCTCACTGAGGCCTCCACCTCCTGGGTTCAAGTGATTCTCTCACCTCAGCCTCTGGAGTAGCTGGGATTACAGGCACCCACCACCACACCCGGCTAATTTTTGCATTTTTAGTAGAGACGGGGTTTCGCCCTGTTGGCCAGGCTAGTCTCGAACTTCTGACCTCAAGTGATCTGCCTGCCTAGGCCTCCCAAAGTGCTGGGATTACAGGCGTGAGCCAGCGCGTCCAGCACCCCCATCCATTTTATCTCCACACTACACTCATCTTTCAAGTGGCAGCTGGAGGACATCCCATGCATGAGCCTTCCCTGATGACTGCAGCATACTCATCTCCCCCTCATTTCTGCATCCTACAATTACTGTCCAACCCACAAAATGCAACACTTCATTTCAGCGCCTGCTGACTTTGTCCTCTGTTGGTTGAACTCCCCATCATGATAGTCAACTCCCTAAATATGACTCATTTTTCTCTATTTCTCGCAACACCAGCACAGGGAACAAAGTCGATATATAAAGATTTTGCTGGCTGACTTATATTTGGCTGCCACAAATAGCCCCAGAGTCTGATTAGCAGAGATGATATGGAAGAAAGAACACAGCATCCAAAGACCTGGCGTTCTAGCCCTGGTCTCTGCAGGGACTCACTGCAGGACCCTCGGTGTCCTCTCCTATAAAATGCAGATAATTTCACCTGCACCTGGAGGGACTGCGGGCTCACCCGGGATGTAATGGGCTCTGTCAATGGTAAACTCTATGAGAAATACTGTCCTAGGAGTCATGTTTTCTCAGCATTTCTAAGTCACTCAAGTGCGGTTCTGGGGAAGACTCTGGGGGCGCTGAGAACTGCACTTCCAGGCTGCCTTTTGTTTTGTTTTGAGACAGAGTCTCGCTCTGTTGC
The DNA here is from genome assembly GCF_001698545.2 of Rhinopithecus bieti. Lineage (NCBI taxonomy): Eukaryota > Metazoa > Chordata > Mammalia > Primates > Cercopithecidae > Rhinopithecus > Rhinopithecus bieti. The sequence goes on from NW_016809657.1 coordinate 816,464, forward strand.
CCAGGCTGGAGTGCAATGGCTCGATCTTGGCTCACTGCAACCTCTACCTCCTGGGTTCAAGCGATTCTCCTGCCTCAGCCTCCTGCATGGCTGGGATCACAGGCACCTGCCCCCATGCCCGGCTAATTCTTGTATTTCTAGTAGAGACAGGGTTTCACCATGTTGGCCAGGCTGGTCTCGAACCTTTGACCTCAGAAAAATCCACCTGCCTTGGCCTTCCAAAGTGCTGGGCTTATAGGCGTGAGCCACCATGCCCAGCCTCAGGCTGCCTTCTGTTAAGGGCTTCAGAACACCTATGCAGGGGGTCAGAAGGTACTGCAGAAGACTCAGAATTTGCTGATTCAGACAATGGGGGAAAAAGAATCAGCCTGTCCACTCTATCAGAGACTTGCCTGCCTCATCTTACCTCTGCCACGCTGCCCTAGGCCCAACTAGACAGGGAACCCTGAGAGGCCAGAGACAGGGCTGAGCAGAGCTGCTGGCTTGCAAGGGAGCCTTACCGTGGAGAGGTTCCTGTGTCCCTGCACGTGCTGGGTGATATTACCCCGGCCCACTCCCACATCCAGGTGGTTGAGCAGGGCCTTCAGCTGCTGCAGAGTGAGGCTGTCACCCTCACCATAGCGACGCATTAGATCCTGCAGGAAGGAGGCAGCGCTGATAGCTGGCGCACCCGGGGACGAAGCGTGAGCCTCAGGGGTGGTTCTCCATAAGCCAAGCAGGGTCAGCAGGAGGCAGCTCTGGTAGGCCGGGTGCAGCAGCTTCATGGTGACTGAATAAGCCTGTGAGAGAAAAAGGCAGATGAAGCCGAGGCCTCTCCCTGTGTGCCGGCAACTGCGTCGGGCCCGTCTGCCACACACTAAACATGGTGAGGCTGACTGTCCCTCAGTCTCTGCCTCTCTGCTCCTTCTTGAATTAGCCTTTGAGAAAAACCCTTCTTTTGAAGGGACAGAATAAAACGAATAAAAGGACAAACTAAACAGGTTTGATTAGATTGAAAATTAAAAAAAAAAAAAAAAAAACAGCAATGTGGTGATTTTATTTATTTATTTATTTATTTAGAGACAGAGTTTCACTCATTGCCCAGGCTGCAGTGCAGTGGCGCAATCTTAGCTCACTATAGCCTCCGCCTCCTGGGTTCAAGTGATTCTCAGGCCTCCCGAGTAGCTGGGATTACAGGCGTCCACCACCACACTCGGCTAATTTTTTTGTATTTTTAGTAGAGACAGGATTTCATCATGTTGACCAGGCTGGTCTCAAACTCGTGACCTCAGGTGATCCACCCACTTCGGCCTCCCAAAGTGCTGGAATTACAGGCGTGAGCCACTGTGCCCAGCCAGTTACGATTTTTTAGAAGTCCTTTTAGAGGTACTGAAATAACCATGAATTTAACATCCTTATATCTGGGGTCTGCTTCAAAATAAAGGAGGGGGTATGAGCACGGGGGTGTGGATGAGACATGATCAGGCATGAGCTGACATTCACTGGAACTACGAGACAGGTAGATGGGAATTCATCAGACTCTCTGTCTAGTTTTTTGTTTTTGTTTTAGACGGTCTTTCTGTTTCCCAGGCTAAAGTACAGTGGTGCGATCTCCGCTCACTGCAACCTCTGCCTCCCAGGTTCAGGCAATTCTCCTGCCTCAGCCTTCTGAGGACCTGGGATTACAGGCGTGTGCCATCACGCCTAGCTAATTTTTGTATTTTCAGTAGAGATGGGGTTTCACCATGTTGGTCCACTGGTCTCGAACTCCTGGGCTCAAGTAATCCACCCACCTCAGCCTCCCAAAGTGCTGGGATTATAGGCGTGAGCCACTGTGCCCGGCCCTGTCTACTTTTATATATGTTTGAAATCCTCTGAAATAAAGCTATTAAAAAATAAACATCAGCTGGGCGCTGTGGCTCACACCTGTAATCCCAACACTTTGGGAGGCTGAGGTGGGTGGATCACAAGGTCAGGAGTTCAAGACCAGCTTAGCCAACATGGTGAAACCCCATCTCTACTAAAAATACAAAAAATTAGCCAGGCATGGTGGTGCACATCTGTAATCCCAGGAGGCTGAGGCAGGAGAATCACTTGAACCTGGGAGACTGAGGTTGCAGTGAGCCAAGATTGCACCATTGCACTCTAGCCTGGGTGACACAGCGAGACTCTGTCTCAAAATAAATAAATAAACAAACAAACACCATAACTAAAAGAGAACAATTACAGACTGGCAAAAATATATACCATGACATGACATAGTTTTATTTCTATACTGTATAAATTAGTAAACACATACAAAACACTCAGCCTCTCTATAGTATTGAGAACATAAATGTAAAACCTGGCTGCTTCCATTTTGCTACTTATTAATAGTAACATAGTTTTTTTGTTTTTTTTTGAGATGGAGTTTCACTCTTGTTGCCCAGGCCAGAGTGCAATGATGCCAACTCAGCTCACTGCAACCTCCGCCTCCCAGGTTCAAGCAATTCTCCTGCCTCAGCCTCCCGAGTAGCTGGGATTACAGGTGCCGGCCACCATACCCGGCTCATTTTGTATTTTTAGTAGAGACAGGGTTTTACCATATTGGTCAGGCTGGTCTCGAACTGCTGACCTCAGATGAGTCACCTGCCTCAAGGCTCCCAAAGTGCTGGGATTACAAGCATAAACCACCACGCCCAGCCAGATTTTTTTAAGATAAAACATTTCATATCAATGAGGCTAAACAATAGAATAAGATACCAGTGACTGGATAAACAATGGGACTCTTGAAAAGCTATGTGATAATAAAAATATATAAATCCCTCAATTAACAATTAAATAATTAATTTGCTCTAACAGACGTAATCCAAAAGCAAAAAGGCTATATGCAGAAAGTTGTGTTATGGGTCAAGTAAATCATATCAGTTTCACGGAATATTATGCAGCTATAAATGAGTCATGGCATAACGACAAGTTAAAAAGCAGAGCAATTATTTGGCAGAGTTTAGAACTGAGAAAGAACAGAGACAAATGAGGCCGGGCACAGTGGCTCATGCTTGTAATCCCAACACTTCAGAAGGCCGAGGCGGGTGGATCATTTGAGCTCAGGAGTTCGAGACCAGCCTGGCCAACATGGTGAAATCCCGTCTGTAGTAAAAATATGAAAATCAGCCAGGCACACACAATCCCAGCTACTCGGGAGGGTGAAGCAAGAGAGTTGCTTGAACCCAGGAGGCGGAGGCTGCAGTGAGCCGAGATAGTGCCACCGCACTCTAGCCCGGGTGACAGAGCAAGACTCCATATCAAAAAAAAAAAAAAAAAAAAAAAAAAAAAAAAAAAAAAAGAAAGAGAAGAGAAAGAGAAAAAGAAAGAAAGAACAGACAAACGAAAGCTTAAAGTAAGATTGATGACGATTTTCTTTTGTTAACCATCTCCCGTAGTATGGTTATAATTTCATTAGTGATCTAAACAAATTATCAAGAGGGGAAAATGAGTCTCCTTGCTCCAGACCAAGAAGCAGCCAATCACTGCAGCCATTTCTTCCCCAGGCACCCAGGGCTCAAGCACTAATCTCAGTACATCACACGCCCTGGGGCTTTGCTTACGACAGAGGAAGAGCAGCAAAGAGGCTGAGAGCAGGCTTGCCTGAATCCTGGCTCTGCCACTTACCAGCAGTGTGATCTTGGATAAATTATTTAACTCGAGTCAATATTCTAGAATCACTCAAAGCAGTGATGCAGCTTATCATGGCCTTCAGTATCAGACAAACCTACCTTGAATTTCTACATAGTTGCTTATAAGTAACTATAGACAAGCAACCCGGTCTCCCTCTATCCTCAGCTTTTTCATCTATAAAATTGGTATCCACCTCATTAGATTACTTTGAGGATCTAACAGCATAAGCTATGGCAAGGCCCTTGCCAAGCTTGCCTGAACCACATAGAAAGCACTCAATAAAATTTAGCTATAATAATTATAAGACTTATAATCAGCAGGGTTCCCAACTCTGACTCCCTCAGCCCAAACATTAGGCTGCTAATGCAACTGTCAGGAATATCCTGTGGCCAACTGAAGTATCTTAACCCCAGGCCCTGGGGCACACACATCACATAAGTCCCCTACTGTGATATTCCCAGGGACATTACATGCTTTAGGATCCATGTATGGGGCACGCACAGAATCTGGGGACATAAAATATCACTCTTCAGTGGAATATATACTTTGAGTCCACATGGATGGATTCGGCATCAGCCACAGTGACGGTTTGTAAAAGTGCTACTTTGAGATTCACAACTCTCAAATCTCCACCAAGAGACAAATGTTAAATTTTGGCGAGCAGGGTGGATCTTAGGCAAAAATGACTAAAAACCTGTTGTACAAAGAAGGCAGTTATCTATCGGAGCAGACTGTGAACTGTCGATGGCATGAGTTGTGCTGTCAAAACAAGGGGGAGGTCTGCCTGCATTTAGAAAAGAAAAGGCAAAGAGATGATGGACAGCAGCTAGCATTTACCAAGCGCAGACCTTGCTAAGCACTTGGCATTCCCCAGTTCCTTTAACAGAAGCTGGGAAACTTATACCATGCAACAGACAAGGACACTGGGGTTCAGAGATTAGGAAACGTGACCCACAGAAGCAAGCAGCAAAGCCAGAAGTTGAATTGCTTTGTAAATTGAAGCCTGGTCTGAATGACGTTAAATTCAATGCTTTCTTCACCACCGTACCCTCTGCACGGACATAAAAATACACATCCTGGAACCCACGGAGATCCACAAAGTCCTGCATGTCTCTGTGCAGGTCTTTCCTGATGTCTAACAGCCCCAACAAGCATCCAGATCTTGGCTTACAACGCCCTGCAATGCTATGAAGGGATAGCCCCGGGTAGCCTTTGGAGGACAGACTGTGTCACAGTGCTCGTGCTCTGGGGCCACTTCAACAAGATAAACCAACAGATGTTCCCCCCTCAGCTGCATTTCTCAAACTTTTTTGCTGTAACTTCAAACCACTGAGCAAACAAACCCCAAAAGACTTCAGGTGTGGGAAACGCAGGGTGATTTCAGCAGCTTTACCTGGCTGGTATTCACCTAGAGGTGAGCATTTATGAAGCATTTACTTTTCCCAGACCCAGTGGCCCCTCGGCCCCTCAGGTGGCGGCTATGACAGCCTGGAGTGCTAGGGAAGAGGCACCTTCAGGTTGTACCATGAGAAGAATGAGCCCACAAGAGCACCTTCGCTTCTCCCAGGTGACCTTTTCTACACTGCAGCATAGCTGCTCTTTCCTCCAGGACATGTGATGCACTGGGCATTGACGCCCACAAGACAGCATCCGGGCTCAGGTCTAGACCTGTCTCCATGTGGTGTGCAGATTCACAAGCAGAGCCCTCCTGCCTGGCCAGCGCTTGAGATATGCACTCACCCACAAGGGTTGGAGAGGATCTAGGAGCTGCGAGTGACACTCAAGTCCACGTGACCCCGGCCTTTTGGCAGGCATGAAAGGGGAGTTTTCTGCTCTGGTGGAGTTTTGTTTTTTTCTTAACTACAAGTTATTCTTAGCAAGGTAAAGGTTTATAAAAAGTACTAGAGAGGAAAGGAAGAAGAGGGAACCACACACAGTGGCTGATGCTGCTGGGACGGGGAGGCCGGGCAGGGGTCCGCGTGCGTGGCCCCAGCTGCAGGAGGAAGCCCCATGCCAGGTTCCATTCCACATGTGGCCCCTGGAGAGCCACTCCAGTCCCCCCAGGGTGTTGGGTCAGCTGCCCTCAAGTAAGGATAGACACCTTTCAGGGGCAGAAAGACAAGTGGGAAGGAGACAAAATGAAGTGTGCTGTGGCCTGGGAACGCCTCCAGGCCAGCTCTTCCTGCTGGAGAGAGGCTGGAATCTCTCTGCCTGAGTGTGCACTTGCCTCGGGGTCAAAGAAGTAAAATTATTTTAGTGCCCTCCTTCTGTGTCTAAGGTGCCAGACCCAACCCTGGGGGAGGTGGGAGGGAGACACAGAAGAAAGCAAGAAACACCTGTTCTGGAACCCTCCGTGGAAGCTCAGAAGTTGCCTTACCATCCGGAGGCCCATAATTGGAATTCCACCCACCATCGCCCTTCACTTGGTCCAGAAGTAGCTCTGCCTAGAAGCGGCGCTTCTGTCCTGCACGGACGCACCTGTGATGTTCAGCTTGCTGCATTCTTTTCTAAGCCCACCTCCCCTCTCGAGAGAAGCAAACATTCACTTCTGTGATGTTGGGTCTACAGGCTGGGCACAGATGTGAGAACAGGCAACAGAAACCAACAAGGCCTCGGAGCAGCCGGGCATCCACTTGTCCCCTCCCTTTCCTGATAACTAACCCCCCCGCACCCGTGTTCCGCTGGCCAAGGAGCTCAACACTCCTGCTCTCAGATTCTGGGTGCAGAAACAAAACATGAAAACTAAGCTCAAATGCTCCAGAGACAAACGTGCCCAACTCAGACGATTTCCGAGGCCAAGAAGCTGTGTGTCTGCCCTCTGTCCGCTAGTGCCCACTGTGCTCCGCCAAGCACAGGCTGTGTGGGTGCACAGGACATCGCCAGAGTGGGGCTCTTACACAGGGTCAGAGTCAGCTGCAGGCTCTAGGGTGGCAGTTGGTTTGAAGGCAGTCTAAACTGGGGTTTTATGAAGCACTTCACTTAAAATTATGAGAAGGCTGATGGTCTACACAAAGAAAGACCACAGGGATGCAGGGGTGGGTGAGGGAGTGGAGGGTCAGCCAAGTAGAAGCCAGGCTGATAGAAATTATGTTCCCCAGAGCTCTTGGTTCCACCACGGACTGGCCTCAGTGAATCATCCTAACACTTCCCCACAAACTGTCTTCTTAAAGGATGTAAAATGAGCCGTCTGGTTCTCACATATTCCTCAGGGACAGAGAAAGGGGTCTCTGAGGGACCCATGGTCCTGCCTGGCACATCACCCAGGCTTATGACTGTCCACAAGACAGTAACTACAAAGGCAGCTCCCACCACTCCCTTGGGGTTCTCTCCCAGGAAAACAGCTCATTTCTGCATCAGTCCTTCAAGCAGACTGTGCTTTCTCCACTCTCCCATCCCTGCGCCACTCTAGGGCTGTGACCGCTGAGCCTGATAGGAATGTATCTCCAGCTAGCAGATACCCACTAGCAGATAACCATGGCTCAAGGCTAGCTCTCCGTGACTCACACAATAGCAAATGGCCCGGGGTGAGCCAAGAGCCATCTGGAGCCCAGGCATAAGGAAAAACCCTGACAAGTTGCAGATAAAGGACAAAGCCAGGCCTCAGGGTGGAAGGCGGAGGTCTTAAGGAATTAAAAAAAAAAATCAAGGACTACTTGTCTTGAGGACTGTGGGTGCTAGTGGCCTGGGAAGTGCTGCCTGGCAATGGAAGGCCCACAGACGTGAATCTGAAGCCCAATTTTCGGAGGGACTACAAGTGATGTATTATTACAATGAACCCATATTCTTTTTTTTTTTTGGGACGGAGTCTCGCTCTGTGCCCCGAAGGCCTGGATGTAGTGGCGAATCTCGGCTCACTGCAAGCTCCTCGCCTCCCAAGGTTCCACGCCATTCTCCTACCCAAGCCTCCTGAGAGCTGACTACGTGCGCCCGCCCACCAAAAACGCCCGGGGCTAATTTTTTGTATTTTTAGTAGAGAATCGGGTTTCACCGTGTTAGCCAGGAGGCCTCGATCCTCCTACCGTCGTGATCCCTCGCCGTCTCGGCCCGTCCCAAAGTGCCTGGGATTAACAGCGTGAGCCACCGCGGCCTGGCCTGAACCCATATTCTTAGTTTGAAAAGAAGACAACAGGTTGGGCGTGGTGGCTCACACCTATAATCCCAGCACTTTGGGAGGCCAAGGCAGGCAGATCACAAGGTCAGGAGATCGAGACCATCCTGGCGAACACTGTGAAACCCCGTCTCTACTAAAAATACAAAAAAATTAGCCAGGGGTGGTGGCGGACGCCTGTAGTCCCAGCTACACGGGAGGCTGAGGCAGGAGAATGGCAAGAACCCCACGGGCAGAGCTTGCAGTGAGCTGAGATTGCGCCACTGTACTCCAGCCTGGGCAAAGCAACAGAGCGAGACTCCGTCTCAAAAAAAGAAAAAAAAAGAAAAGAAGAGAATAAACTTGCAGAGTTTAATGAGTATATACAAGAAAGCATATTGCAACACTAACTACTTAAGATGAAAACATGAAATGGGAGTGTAATTTTCCTACACCTGATAATTAACAAAATGAGTAAAACTTTTAAAAGAAAAAAAAAAAATTCACCAATGCAACCAAACAAGAAAACAGATCTAATCAGATATATATTAACTTCAAAACCAGAGACAAGGAAAAAATGAGGGAGGCACCACGCACGGCTCATGTTCTATTCCTGGCCCAACACTGACAAACCAAATGAATGACAAGAGCAGATCCAGAATTCTCACTCACATCCCCAAGTGTGGCAAGAGGAAGTCTTTTTCCTCTTCAGTTGAGGAGTAGGAGGAAAAGCCACTGGGGAAGAGCAAAAAAAAAAAAAAAACAGTGCACCTGGACCAAAAACAATGGGCCGACTCCCATGGAAGGAAATAAGGGCTCCCAGGCCACATTCTGAATTGAGGACATGATCCAATTCCAAATTCCAGTTAGTATTCCTTCTCTCTTTTTTTTTTTTTTTTTGAGATGAGTCTTGCTCTGTTGCCCAGGCTGGAGTGCAATAGCACGATCCCGGCTCACTGCAACCTCCGCCTCCCAGATTCAAGTGATTTCTCCTGCCTCGGCCTCCTGAGTAGCTGGAATTACATGCATGCACCACCACACCCAGTTAATTTCTGTATTTTTAGTAGAGACGGGCTTTCACCATGTTAGCTAAGCTGGTCTCAAACTCCTGACCTCAGGTGATCCACCTGTCTCGGCCTCCCAAAGTGCTGGGATTACAGGCGTAAAACCACCATGCCCGGCCAAGTGTATCTTCTCTTCTAACAGAAAAGAATACCACTCTCAGGGAAGTGAGCTGAGCCACACTGCAGGAACTACATCCCTGAATAGAGGACAGACCCACCTCACCACACAGTTAGCATTCCTTCAGGCTACAGTAAACAGGTCATAAATACCTAGCCCTTAGCACTCCTGGAGCTGAGAGGAGGGGACAAACCTGGAGAGGAAAGTTGCTTTCTTATTTTAGAGCCAACAGAACATGTGAGCAGAACTGCAGTCACATGAGGAAGAGGAAAAGAAACAGCAGGCAAAGCAAGCCACAGACAGGTAAACCACAACTCCAGAGAAAGCTGTTCCTCACCACTGCTCCACACCAAGGAATAACCTCATTAGAACATCAATTCCACGAGACAAGAACCCAAAGATGAGATTATAACCAATATGAGACCAGAAGAGGATGCAGGCTTACTAAAAAAGAGGAATAAAACCTCACTGAAGAACTAATACATTATGACAAATACAGAACAAAATTCTGCCGGTCATTTAACCCATTTATGCCTGAGGTTGCAATTTTTTGAATTTTTGCAATCAGACCTTGGTGATGACCTTGAGCAGGATATAAATTAACTCCCATATGCTTGCTGTTCAAAAAATGGAACACTAGGCATAAATGGCTCAAGGGAAGTTTGAGATAATCACAGTACATGCAGATGGACAAGACAAATTAAAGCAAAAACAGAAGACAAAGAGACTAAAGAAAGGATAACTCGTGTTCCCAGAGAGGGGAACCCAAGAATGAAATGGAAGATGTGTTCTAAGATAAAACACAAGATTTTCCTGGTTGGGCGCAGTGGCTCACTTGAGGTCAGGAGTTCCAGACCAGCCTGGACAATATGGTGAAATCCCAACTCCACTAAAAATATAAAAATTAGTCAGGTGTGGTGGCTCACATCTGTAGTCCCAGCTACTTGGGAGGCTGAGGCAGAGAACTGCTTGAACCCGGGAGGCGAAGGTTGCAGTGAGCAGAGATTGTGCCACTGCACCCCAGCCTGGGCGACACAGAGACTCCATCTCAAAACAACAACAACAACAACAACAAAACAAGATTTTCCTGAAATTAAAGGAAAAACAGAATCTGAAGACTGAAATAACGCACTGTATTCCGCCAATGTTCAATACTGAAACATTACAGTGTTTTTTAGGCATCTGGAAGAAACTCTTTTTCCCCCCAGAAGGGGTTACTATAAAAATTGAGGCCGGGCACAGTGGTTCACGCCTGTAATCCCCACATTTTGGGAGGCCGAGGGAAGTAGATAACATGGTCAGGAGATGGAGACCACCCTGGCCAACATGGTGAAACCCATCTCTATTAAAAAAAAAAAAAAAAACACTAGCCGGGTGTGGTGGCTGGCGTACACCTGTAGTTCCAGCTACTCAGGAGGCTGAGGCAGGGGAATCACTTGAACCCGGGAGGCAAAGGTTGCAGTGAGCCAAGATCGCACCACTGACTCCAGGCTGGCGACAGAGCAAAACTGTCTCAAAAAAAAAAAAAAAAGAAAGAAAGAAAAAAAAGAAAATTGAGAAACATACTAAAACGTCTTTTAAACAGGAAAAAATCCAACTGCCTTCTTCTTCCCCATAGCACCATTCAGTGTCAGAAGAGAATGCAAGAATGCCAGAAAGTCTCCACAATTCAGAGCAAAAGAAACTATAAGCCAAGAATATTATCCCCAGCCAACACATCGCACAATTAGGTAAAGACAATAGGCAGAAATTCTTGGGCATAAAAGAACTCAGAAAATATAGTCCCCTTCCTGGGGGGAAATATGACTTAACAATGAAATGCATGTAATTAATACAGAAACGGAAATACGGAGAGCTCAGGAATGCAGAAAGCATGGTAACAGGACTGATGGTGAGCATTAATACCCTTCCGATAAGAAATAATAAAATATCATTACAGGGCTGGGCGCAGTGGTTCACGCCTGTAATCCCAGCACTTTGGGAGGCTGAGGCGGGTGGATTACAAGGTCAAGAGATAGAGACAATCCTGACCAACATGATGAAACCCCGTTTCTACTAAAAATACAAAAATTAGCTGGGCACAGTGGTGTATGCCTGTAGTCCCAGCTGCTCGGGAGGCTGAGGCAGGAGAATCGCTTGAACCCGGGAGACGGAGGTTGCAGTGAGCCAAGATCGCGCCACTACACTTCAGCCTGGCGACAGAGCGAGACTCTGTCTCAAAAAACAAACAAACAAACAAAAACCCTTCAGGTAAGAAATAATAAAAAATCATTACAGGGCTGGGGGTGGTGGCCCACATCTGTAACCCCAGCACTATAGGAGGCCAAGGCAGGTGGACTGCTTGAGCTCAAGAGTTCAAGACCTGCCTAGGCAACATGGTGAAACCCTGTCTCTACAAAAAATGCAAAAATTAGCCAGGTGTGGTGATGCATGCCTGTAATCCCAGCTACTAAGGAGGCCTGAGGTGGGAGGTCTGCTTGAGCCCAGGAGTTTAAGGCTGCAATGAGCTACTGTGCCACTGCACTCTAGCCTGGGAAAAAGAAAAGATCTTGTCTCAAAATAACATAAATCAATTTAAAAAAACACATTTGGCTACAGAAACTGCCAAATGTTTTACAAATGCTTGATTAATACACTCTGGAGGCCGGGCGCGGTGGCTCAAGCCTGTAATACCAGCACTTTGGGAGGCCGAGACGGGCGGATCATGAGGTCAGGAGATTGAGACCATCCTGGCTAACACGGTGAAACCCCGTCTCTACTAAAAAATACAAAAAACTAGCCGGGCGAGGTGGCAGGCGCTTGTAGTCCCAGCTACTCGGGAGGCTGAGGCAGGAGAATGGCGTAAACCCAGGAGGCGGAGCTTGCAGTGAGCTGAGATCCGGCCACTGCACTCCAGCCTGGGCGACAGAGCGAGACTCCGTCTCAAAAAAAAAAAAAAAAAAAATACACTCTGGATATTCATGGTCAAACTAACAATGATACAGTCATCTGTGTAAGTCCCAGTTTACGAAATCAGAAAACCAATCATCTGCCAGCTTGGCCATCAAGTGAATACTGCCCTACAGGCTTCTCTGGGGTAGAAAGAGCTTTGAGAAAAACCATCCAGCCCATGGCCCTCTCCACTCACCCAAGGAACATCATGTGAGAAGCCACTCTCCCCTCAGACAAGCTGACCTAGGCTGACACCTTCACTCAAGCAAACAGCAAATCTCACAGTTGAAAAACCAACCCTGGCTTGGCCCTGCCCTAAAAGGATGCATTCTCCTCTTCCAGCTCCTGCTCCCAGGACCTTCGCCTCAAGCCTTGGCACAGTCGAAGCCCACCCAGGGTGGGAAACTTCCAGACTGTGCAGGAGGGCAGCCAGCAGAGCCCACTCACTCTCCTTGTGAAACCTCGCGCTGCTGGGAGGGGCAGGATGGGAAAACTAAGAAAAATAATAATAAAAACTCTGGTGACCCAGAAGCAGGGAACAAAATTAGAACCTTGAGCCTGCTGTTCACCAACTAATATTTACTGAGCCCCCATTGTGTGTGCCAGCGCCTGTGGGAGGAGGTTATGAGGCAGAGACGGGTGGTCAGGGCCCCAGGCAGCCGGCACAGACAAATAGGGAATGGCTTATTTAGCCCCACACTGAGCACGGAGTGAGTGTAATGACAGCCAGGCCCAGGCGCTGGAGCCAGGAGGAGGGAGGGAGGGAGGGAGCACATTTGCCAGGCTTGCTGCAGCCCAGCTGGAGCTGGAGCAAAGGGGACTTCCCAAAGCAACTGAGTCAGATGGGCAGGGACCTGGGAAGAGCCCACAGTGGCCAGCCGGTGTTTTCCCCACCCAAGGTCAGGGTCAGAGTCACCTCACTTCTCATCATTCACCCAACACTTCCCAGACAGTTGCAAAATTCTCCCTGTCGTCCAAGTTCACTCCCGTTTGTCAGACCATGGGGCCAGGCATGTGGCTTAGGAAACGCGGTACTCACATCCATCACTTATGTCACCCCCATGAAGCAGAACTTCCCGGCTTGTTATTCAGGATCAGATAAATCAATAGAAAGTATGATCTAGTGGCCAAATCACTGGACGACACGACGTGCCACACGCCCTGGGTTCAACTTTGGGGCCTGCCAGGAACTTCCCAAGTGTGTCTGGCACAATTAAACTGTGAAAGCACCGAGCTCACAGAGGCACTCTGATCAAGACAGAGCTTAAAGGCTGCTTGGCACAGCACTGAGGCCAGCACCTTCCTAGTTCCCTATCTTCTGGGTTCTTAGGACAACCCCTTTACTTAGTCCTGAATTCTGCTTCTGTTCAATTACCTCCCTATCGAAGAAGTCGTCTTGGATCACTTTTCCAGCACTTTTCTCTGGCTCTTATGGACTCCTCATTACCTTGTCTCCCAGGGAGCCTCCCCAGCTAGATTTGTATTCCTTGAAGATAACTTCCTGAAACGTTATCCTTCCCTCCTGTTTCTTCTATGTCCTCCTCTCCTCCCTACATGCAGCACAGTGCCTGGGACAGTGCTGGGCACATAATGGGCTAGAGGCAGAGAAGCTTTGCCTCCCTCCTAACTGAAATCTGCCTGCGTCGCCCCTGCAGCCTGATAAAGAATAGGGAGCTCTTGCCGGGCGTGGTGGCTCACACCTGTAATCCCAGCACTTTGGGAGGTCGAGGCAGACGGATCACGAGGTCAGGAGTTCAAGACTACCCTGGCCAAAATGGTGAAACCCCGTCTCTACTAAAAATACAAAAATTAGCAGGGCATGGTGGCAGGTACCTTTAATCCCAGCTACTCGGGAGGCTGAAGCAGAGAATTGCTTGAACCCAGGAGGCGGAAATTGCAGTGAGCCGAGATCGCACCACTGCACTCCACCCTGGGCAACAGAGCAAGACTCTATCTCAGAAAAAAAAAAAAAACCAGGGAGCTCAGAACCATTTTCCAAAGACATTCTATCCTCCTGGGCCCAGAGACCAACTTTAACCCAGATTATCTGAGGTCAGGTGTCAGGACCAGATAAAAAAAAAAAAGTATACTAGTGTGAAAAAGGAAGGAAACATGGAGTTGTTCCGTTCACCACATACATGGGAATCTACAAGGTGATACTGTAGACATTAGACCTCAAGGGAATGGGTACTGTTCAAAAAAGGAACCCACAAATGTTACCATGGCAAAACCGGAGGCATCTGCAGTGTTCCCTACCGTGCTGTCGGCATTGCCGTAAACAAACAAGGGCAAGATTCTGGCCAAGAGAATGAATGTGCGTATTGAGCACAGTGAGCGCTCTAAGAGCCAAGACTGCTTCCTGGAACGCGTGCAGGAAAATGACCAGAAACACAAGGAAGCCCGAGAGAAAAGTACCTGGGTTCAACTGAAGGGCCAGCCTGCCCCACCTGGAGGAGGACACTGTGAAGACCAAGGGTACAGGCCTGAGCTGCTGGAACCTCTTCCCTGTGAATTCACGGCATTACAGGTGTAAAAACCAAAAGACCTCTGGACTGTAAAAAGAAAGCAAAGTAGTAAAATAAATACTAACAAATGCTAACTCCAACTCTCTGGCAGCAATACACTGGGCAAAACGTGCCTCCAAGGGCCTCTCACAAGAAGCCTGTGTACGCCCTACCTCTCAAAATGGGTGAAGTCCCCCTGAGCCCCTCACCTCACCACGCCGGGGAGGGGAGGTGGGCCCTTGGCAGACCTTTAGCCTTTGTGTTCTGCTCACATCTATCCGCTGGCCCATGACAAGCACCTGTGCAGCAGTAGCGAGGTATGCTTGGATGGACAGCAAGTGTCCCCAGAAGCCAAGCTCCAGTGGCGACCCGACTGCTGGGCCTGCAGCCAAGACCACCTGCCCCCAGCCTACCCCACCTCCCTCGGGGCCTCCTGTACCACCACCTCCCCCTGACAACCTCCTAGCCCTCAAGCCCACTCAAGCCCAACTCCTCCTCAAAGATCCCGCCCATGCCAGTCTGCAGCTGAGATGCAGAGTCGTGTGTGGTAATTTCTGCAGGAAAGGGGTTCTCAAAGTGTGGTTGCTGGAACAGCAGCATCACTAACACCTGGGAACTTGCTGGAAGTGCAAACTCTTAGCACTCCCGCCACAACCCACTAAATCACTCTGGGGTTGGACCAGCAACTTGGGTTTGACGAAGTGCTCAGGTGATCATGATGCACACTGAAGTCGGAGGGCCACCAGTCTCAGAGGCAGAGCCAGAGCTTTTTCATTCCATCTCCAGATCTCTTAACCAAAGCAGGTAAGAAGAGCTGCTGCTCAGCGCTGGCCCTTTCCCGCCCAGCCCCTGCGTCGTCACTGCTCAAGACGGCACGACCAGGGCGCCAGCAGGAAAGGCAGGGGCTGCATCTTGGACTTTTGATTTCTCAGTATCTATAAATACTTACCAACAGATTAATAAAAAAGCCCTATTCTCATGAGAAAGAGGGTTACTGAAAGAAAGAAAGGAAAAGCCCATATTTCCAAATTGGGTGAGAAAGGTAGACGAGTGAATCATAATTCCTCCATTTTCCCTCGGGCTGTCCAAACCTCCCACACAACACATTCTTCTGGCTCAAGGTCACTGGCAGCCACCAACCCATTACTGAAGTTAAGGCCTTCCCACATCCTCTGCTTTCTCCCTGTGGGGCTCACCACGAACCCAGAGCATCTCCCTTAGATTCCAGGCTCCTGAAGAGAAAGAAACACTCCAGCCCCTGCTGTTCCCTCCTGGCCACACAGTCCAACCCCCTCTCCAGAACCTCCTGCCCCTACTTCATCACTGCCCCTCCCCACCCAAAGCACAGCCTCCCAATACTCCCCTCCCTCCAGCAATGTACTATAGCCCTTTTGCCTGGGAGTCAGGGGTCTCTCCAACTGGGGTCCTGCCCACTGTCACCCTCACCTGCCACTGCTCTCTTGCCTGGGCCCTAGGCTGCATCTGAAATGTTCTACCCCTCCATCCCTGCATGTTTCTATCTCCACACCCCTTCCTGCCACAGGACTAGGAAGTCCCATTCATGTCAGTGGTTTGCACGCGCCCCATGCACTCTCTCCACGAGGTGTGAAGGGCCTGGACGAAGAAAACAAGGCATACTGCAGGACAGAGCACCACCTCAGATCCACCCCAATCCTCCAGCACCAGTCCCATCCCCCAGCACCAGTTCCATCCCCATCCAGGAAACATTCTCACCTCCTGCTTAGTTTCGAGGTCATACGGTTCTAGAAGGACAGGCCTTATATTTTAGGTTGTTTCCTAAGAGTCCTGCAGGATTGGTAGGACCTTAATAAGCACCTGCTGCTTAAATGTGTACATGCACACACTCACCATGCAAACGCACACATAAACAGAGAGACACATCCTCAGCCCCGTGCCCAGACATGACACAGCGGCTAAGATAAGGACTTCAATGCAGATGCATTATTTCCAGTCCAGAAGTCAAGGGCAGGAGCCTACAGGTGTCTTCTTCTTCTTCTTCATTTTTTTTTTTTTT
>NW_016809657.1:835852-871210 GCF_001698545.2 Rhinopithecus bieti
TGATCCACTCGTCTCGGCCTCCCAAAGTGCTGGGATTACAGGCTTGAGCCACCGCGCCCGGCCTGCTGACCATATAACTGGCTCATCTCACTCACTGGGCTCCAGTCACCCAAGCTCTTTTTCCCGTCCCTTTAACATATGAAGCTCATTCTGACCTCAGAGCCTTTGCACCTGCTGTTCCCTCTGCCTAGAATGCTCTTCCCCTAAATCATCCTAACAGGTCTCAGTTCAAGTGTCACCTCTTCAATGTGGACAAAAAAGCCCACTCCCAGGCACTGAGAACCCTAATGCCCATCAGTCTTTTTTCATTATCCATCTCCTCCTAACCAAACTGTCAGCTCCAGGAGGGTAGAGACTGGAGGGCCGGGTAGTACCTGGTGTCCATCCCCAAACAACACCCACTGAAAGCATGTTATTTTCCCACTGCCCATTCATGAAATGCCACACATTTCAGTTTTACTGTTCCTTGGTCTTTATGCTTGGGTGAAGTACAGGCAACCTTGGGGAGAGGGCAGGGACCCCCCCCCCCCCACCGCCCCCCATCTCCTGCAGTTGTTTCAGTAGAACAGAACTGAAGACCCTGGAGAGCCAGAGAAGCTGGCCTGGAATAGAGACGTAAAACATAAGGTGGAGTTTTTTTTTTGGAGACAAGAGTCTCACTCTGTTGCCCAGGCTAGAATGCAGTGGCACGATCTTGGCTCACTGCAATCTCCGCCTCCTGGGTTCAAGCAATTCTACTGCTCAGCCTCCCGAATAGCTGGGACACCTGCTACCACACTGGGCTAATTTTTGTATTTTTAGTAGAGAAGGGGTTTCACCTTGTTGGTGAGGCTGGTCTCAAACTCCTGACCTCAGGTGATCCACCCGCCTCGGCCTCCCAAAGTTCTGTGATTACAGTTTTGTGCCCCGCCCCTGACCAATATTTTTTTTTTTTTTTTTTTTTTTTTGAGACAGTCTCACTCTGTTGCCGAGGCTAGAGTGCAGTGGTACAATCTCGGCTCACTGCAACCTCTGCCTCCCAGGTTCAAGAGATCCTTCCACCTCAGCCTGCCCAGTAGCTGAATTACAAGCGCCCACCACCACACCTGGCTAATTTTTGTATTTTTTGTAGAGACAGGGTTTAGCCATGTTGGTCAGGCTGGTCTCGAACTCCTGACCTCAAGTGATCTGTCGACCTCAGCCTCTCAAAGTGCTGGGATTACAGGCATCAGCCACTGCGCCTGCCAGTGTTTTTTGTTTTTTTTTTTAAACATAAAGTGAGGTGGGGCAGGAGACACAAAGGCAGGCAATGGGAGAGAGGCCCGGGCAGGCAGCCTCCCTTTCCACATCCCTGAGAAGGTCAACCAGCTGATAATTCCACCAAAAATAACATTCTCACTCTTCCCTGTGGCAGGGGAAGAAAAAGGAAAGTCCACAAGTACAGGCTGTTTCTAGAATTTCTCACTGGCTCGTGGAAATTTTGAGTTTCCTGCCATCACACACATCCTGAAACGCTGGGGGAGGGGGCCGGTGCTGTCAAGAGGGAGTGATGCCAGAGTCACCATGGCCACAGCCGGGAGCTGGCCAGCAGAGCCACTGCACACATCAGTTTACCCACGGCCAAGGCTTCTGCCGTGGGAGGCACCACAGAGCGTCCTGAGGAGCCGGGAACAGGAACTGAGACGTGGAATTTCTGTTCTGAGACCTGGCACTTGGTCAGCAGCCTGGGCCTGAGGGAGTGGGTGACTTTGTACTTTTTGCACCTTTCTGGGAAGGGAGATGGGAACAGCGTGGCTTGCTGCCCCTGGAAACCACCCAGGGACCTGGTATCCTGAGAACTTGCCCAGTCTATCAGATGGAAAATAGCCAGCCCTGGAGAAATGGTCAGCATTGGAATTGGAATATAGATACGCCAATTGGAGTCACATGGGCCTGGGATGACAGGGCACAGGATGCGCCCTCAGTGAGCAGGAGGATAGAAGGGCGGAGGCAGGGAGGAATTCCAGGGCTCAAAGCCTTGTCCTCTCTGTTTCCTGGTAGGGAAAGCAGGGCCAACCTCCCTGCAGGCCAGCACGGCGAAATCTGGCCCCAAGCCTCAAGCACGCTGTGCTCTAAGAAAACAAGCGCCCAGTCCCTGGGGCCTGGCCGGGGCCCTCTGCTTCCAGGAAAGGACAGAGAGTGCAGACTGTTCAATCTTACAGGGCTCTCTCAAATAACAAGATACACACCCATATATCCCACCCCACTTGCTCCCACACAAATACAACTTTTAGGGCTTCCAGTAAAATAAGTGAAACAATATAGCTGGTCCAGGTCTGCCCCCTCTCCTGGTCCCTCCAGCCCAGTAATCCCTGTGCCGGTGGGCGAGGTGCTTCTGGTGAGCTGGCTGCCTCCTCCTCTGCTCGCTCCTTGTTCCCCAGCAGGGAGCAAAGAAAAGGATCAGAAGGGATCTTCCAAGAATGAAAGGAATCCTGAGATGCAGGGACAAAATTGGCTGGGAGGCAGTCCCTGGCCTCAGGGGTTGCAGTCAACAAATATTTATTAGGAATTTACTATATGATTTGCTGAAGCTACCATCCTGAGCAGAGGCAGTGGTCCCTTCTGGCTTACACCACAGCCAGCTTTCCACCAAAGCCAGCATGGACAAGGATCCCTATCCTCTGGGTAAAAGAAAAACACCACTGGCTGTGGTGGCCCACGCCTTTAATCCCAACACTTTGGGAGGTCAAACGGGTGGATGGCTTGAGCCCAGGAGTTTGAGACTAGCCTGGCCAACACAGTGAAACCCTGTCTCTACAAAAAAAAAAAATTGCCAGGCATGGTAGCATGCCTCTGTGGTTCCAACTCTTGAGGAGGCTGAGGCAGGAGGATAGCTTCAGCCTGGCAGGCAGAGGCTATGGTGAGGTGAGATCACGACACTACACTCTGACATCAGTGGTAGAGTAAGAGTGTCTCAAAAAGGAACAATACAAAACCCTCAAGGTTTTAAGTTTTATTCTTTTTTTTTTTTTTTAAATAGAGTCAGGGTCTCACTTCTGTGGCACAGGCTGGAGTGCAGTGCCCTGATCATAGCTCCCTGCAGCCTTCAACTCCTGGGCTCAAGGGATCCTCCCACCTCACAGGTAGCTAGGACTATAGGCACATGCCACCAAGCCTGGTGGGCTAATTTTTAACTTTTTTTTGTAGAGATGGGTCTTGCTGCATTGCCTGAGCTAGTCTCTAACTCCAAAACTCAAGCAATCCTCCCCAGTCTCATCTGTCCAAGTAGCTGGGACTACAGGCACGTACCACTGTCCCTGATCAAGATTTAACTAGTTCCATACTCCCACTACCTATGTATGCATGCCTATTTCACAGGATTCTCACCAACACTGAGTATTAAATTATTCCATCTTTACAATTTGATAGGTTAAAAATTACTTAATTATTTTAATCTGCATTTCTTTGATTATCAAGGTTGACTTTTATATTTCTACTCCTTTTACAAATTGCCTGTTACTCTTCTTTGCCCGTTTTTTTTTGTTGTTTTTGAGACAGAGTCTCACTCTGTTGACCAGGATGGAGTGCAGTGGCATGATCTTGGCTCACTGCAACCTCCCCACCAGGATTCATGCGATTCTCCTGCCTCAGCCTCCCAAGTAGCTGGGATCACAGGCCCGTGCCACCACGCCCGGCTAATTTTTGTATTTGTAATAGAGTCGGGGTTTTACCATGTTGGCCAGGCTGGTCTCGAACTCCTGACCTCAGGTGAACCACCCACTTCCGCCTTCCAAAGTGCTGGGATTACAGATATAAGCCATTGCGTCCAGCCTTCTTTGCCCATTTTTGCTGATACATTCATTTTTTTTTATTGGTTTATTATATGGCAAAATATTAACCTTTTGTCACATGTTATAAATATTCTTCCTAATTAGTTGTTTGCCTTTTAATTTTGTTAACTGGTATTATTGACATAATTTTTAAAGAGGTAAAGGCACATATATCATACTTCTCCTTTTTAAAGTTTCTGCTTTTAGTAACATGCTTGGAAAATCCTCTCCTGCCCTGAAAGTATAGGCAATACAGCTGTATTTTCTTGCATTTAAAAAAATTTAGGGGTCGGGTGCTGTGGCTCAAGTCTGTAATCCCAGCACTTTGAGAGGCCAAGGTCAGGAGATCGAGACTATTCTGGCGAACTCGGTGAAACCCCGTCTCTACTAAAAATACAAAACATTAGCCGGGTTTGGTGGCGGGCGCCTATAGTCTCAGCTACTTGGGAGGCTGACGCAGGAGAATGACGTGAACCCGGGAGGCAGCGGGACAGAGCGAGACTGCACTCCAGCCTGGGGGACAGAGCAAGACTCTGTATAAAAAAAAAATTTAGAGGCGGGGCATGGTGGCTCACTCCCGCAATTCCAGCACTTTGGGAGGCTAAAGGGGGTGGATTGCATGAGCCCAGGAGTTTGAGACTAGTGTGGGAAACATGGCAAAACCCTGTCTCTACTAAAAATACAATAATTATCTGGGCATGGTGGTACATGCCTGTAGTTCCAGCTACTTGGAAGACTGAAGTGGAAGGATCACTTGAGCCCAGGAAATCAAGGCCGCAGTGAGCCATTATGGAGCCACTGCACTCCAGGCTGGGCGACAGAGTGGGACCCTGTCTCAGGGGGTAAAAAAAAAAACAAACAAACCGGGAATGGAAAGGCTTACTGATAAGTTGGGCGGGTGGGAGGGTGCTCGGTGGCTGGACGGGGTGGGGTGGGGGGTGCTTTTGCTCCCTTTTGAAGCTCTTCACTTGGAGGCATTAAACAGATTCCAGTCTTGGACTGCATCTGTGCGTGGGTCCCTAACCCAGTGGCACCACTGAGGCCTCATCTTGGTTCTGAATCAGAACTTTCTAGGTGAGGCCCAGGCCACCTCGGGCTAGAGAGGTGCTGATGGATCAGCCTCTCTCTAGCCCCAGGAACTGGCCTGACACTTCAAGACTGCTGGACCAAACACGCTGTCCCTTCTAAGTACGACACTCTGCAATTACTTCAGCTCTCTGACCTCAGTTTTCCCTCTTTGCCACAGGGGTACCACAATCTGTCCCCTGACCATCCTACAGCGACAGTGTCACACTCAACCAGAGCTCTCTGTACAGAGGCAAGTTGCTGGTACAGTTATCTCTTGGCATCCGTAGGGGACTGGTTCCAAGACACCCCCTCCGCCTCCAGGATACCAAAATCTACAATTGCTCAAGTCCCTGATATAAAATAGCATAGTATTTGCATATAACCTACGCACTTCCTCCCTATAGGCTTTAAACCATCTCTAGGTTACTTACAGTATCGAATACAATGTAAACGGCATGTAATAATTTTTATACTTTTTTTTATTTGTACTCTTTTTAATCATTATATAGTCAGTTTTGTTTCTTTTCTTTTTTTTTGAGATGCAGTCTCGCTCTGTCATCAGGCTGGAGTGCAGTGGCACAACCTTGGCTCACTGCAACCTCTACCTCTCAGGTTCAAGCAATTCTCCTGCCTCAGCCTCCTGAGTAGCTGAGATTATAGGCGCATGTCACCACGCCCAGCTAATTTTTGTATTTTCAGTAGAGACAGGGTTTCACCATGTTGGCCGGGATGGTCTCGATCTCTTGACCTTGTGATCCGCCCGCCTCAGCCTCCCAAAGTGCTGGGATTATAGGAGTAAGCCACCGCGCCTGGCCAGTTTTGTTTCTTTTCTCAAATACTTTCCATCAGTGGTTGAATCCACGGAGACAGAGACTGCGAGCTGACTATACTGCAAAGTGTCTGGATCTTAAGGACACAGGGCCTCTAGGCCAGCCTTCTACCCACCTGGTTTTCAGATCTGTGTCACCATGAGGGGAGCAGATGGCCTAAGGATGGGCCCCAGCCTCCACACAGCCAAGCCTGCCTTCTCTCCTAGGTCTAAAAAGAAATCTCTTTTCTTTGGCAGCTCTGTGAACCAGAGTTTAGTAAGCAACTCTTCCCACAACCCTGAATCTAGTGGGTTGAATACTATCCCCTCAAATAACTGTCCACCTGAAATCTCAGAAAGTTACTTTATTTGGAAATACAGATTTTGCAGATAAAATCAGTTAAGGATGTCAAGATGAAATTGTCCTGGATTTAGGATGGGCCCTAAATTCAATGACGTATGTCTTTATAAAAAAAGGAGAGGGAGGCTGGGCGCGGTGGCTCAAGCCTATAATCCCAGCACTTTGGGAGGCCGAGACGGGCGGATCACGAGGTCAGGAGCTCGAGACCATCCTGGCTAACACGGTGAAACCCCATCTCTACTAAAAATAAAAAACTAGCCGGGCGAGGTGGTGGGCGCCTGTAGTCCCAGCTACTCGGGAGGCTGAGGCAGGAGAATGGCGTAAACCCGGGAGGCGGAGCTTGCAGTGAGCTGAGATCCGGCCACTGCACTCCAGTCCGGGCGACAGAGCGAGACTCCGCCTCAAAAAAAAAAAAAAAAAAAAAGGAGAGGGAGATTTGGACATGTAGACACACACCAACAGGGGAAGGTCATGTGAAGACAGAGGCAGAGAAGGGAGTGGTGCAGCCACAAGCCAAGGAACACCAGGAGCCACCAAAAGCTGGGAAAAGAAGGAAGCATTCTCCCCTAGAGGTGTCAGAAGGAGTGTGGTCCTGGTGATACCTACATTTCACACTGCTGGCCTCCAGACCTGTGAGAATACATGTCTGTCGTTTTTAAGCCACCAAGTTTCTGGTAACTTGTCAAGGGAACCATGGGACACAGATCCACGGGTAAATACTTTGGTGCCAGAATTAAGACCTGATCATGTTGAGCTGCAGCTGGCAGAACGCTAAGATACCTCCAGTGACCCTCACTGCTGTGTGTGGGCGGAACCCATCAATATGAGACATCACTCCTGGGATCATGGCACACTGTGTAGCAAAAGCGAGTCTGCAGGTATTTGTCGACCACATTAGTTGACGTGAGACAGGGAAATTACCCTGAGTGGGCCAGAACGAAGCTGGTGATCCCTTACAAGCATGGCTCCTCTTGGCAAAAAGAACTGAAGCGTGAGCAGGACTCCATGTGGGAGAAAGGCTGTGTCACCAGCGATGGAGGGAACCACATGGAAAGGAAATACGGGGGCCTCTAGAAACTGAAAGTGGCCCCTGACTAGCAGCCAGCAATGGAAAATAGGGGTGAGGGGGCAGGGGACCTCAATCCTATAGCCACAAGGAGCTGAATTTTCCACAACCATATGAGCCTGGCAGAGGCCCTGAAACCCCAGCTAACGCTCTAAGTTTAGTCTTCTAGGACCCCCAGCAAAGGAGCCAGTCATGCAATGCTCGGCCTTCTGGCCTACAGAATTGTGAAATGATAAATGGGTGTTGTTTTAAACCACTAAGTTTGTCATACTAATACGCTTGCCTGCTCTGATAGACCTCCACTCTCCAGAGCAGTGAAGTGATAAGTTCTGTGATAAGTTCTGGTCACAGGTGGCAGGGCCAGGCAGTATGGGTCTCTGCACTCCGTCCTATTCCAGTTTACTTCCAATTAATCCATTCTACTGACACATGCCTACCAAGAGTGGGTGGTAGGTAAATGAGTGGTAGTGGTTTCTGATCTTGGACCGGGCAGGCTTTATAGCTTCTAACATTAGGCTACAGTTCTCATCTCACAAACTGGACAGGAGTATTGTTTAAGACAAATACAATTGGCAAGAGAGTTGTGAACTGTAGAGAGGGACAGTGTAGCCGAGTAGGTACAGGTCCAAACAGGGTATTCAGCAGGTAAGACACTGATCAAGCATTCAGTACATCCTAGTGCAGCTCTGCGTGCAGAATCACAGAATATTTAAAATCAGAAACACTCAGCCAGGTGCGGTGGTTCACGCCTATAATCCCAGCACTTTGGGAGGCCGAGGCGGCGGATCACTTGAGGTTGGGAGTTGGAGACCAGCCTGATCAACATGGAGAAACCTCGTGTCCACTAAAAAATATAAAATTAGCCGGGCATGGTGGCGCATGCCTCTAATCCCAGCCACTCGGGAGGCTGAGGCAGGAGAATCACTTGAACCTGGGAGGCGGAGGTTGTGGTGAGTCGAGATCGCGCCATTGAACTCCAGCCTGGGCAACAAAGAGTGAAACGTGAAACTCCGTCTCAAAAAAAAAAAATAAATAAATAAATAAATAAAATAACATAAAATCACAAACACTCACCTCTGCCTCCAGATGTTACTATCTGAAAGGTGAGCTGAGTCAAATACTCTACAGTCCACACCTGCAAATGTGTGTTCATCAGGGCCACGACAATAGGAGCAAAACCAGTGGAAAATAACCTTCATCCCAGCTAAGAAAATGACTGAAAGGGTTTTTCACTGTTGGAGAAAGAAGTCATAATGAAAAGGGAAAGACTAACATAAAATGAAATTTGTAAGGTTAGATCAGAATAAGAGGTATCAGTACAAACTTGCATTTTTTAGCATACATGTATACAGAAAGGTGCTGAATAATCTGTTTCCTAGCTTTGTCTGCTAAGAGGACCCAGAAGCAATGATAACTCCTATAGCAATGAACACACCTAGCAACCAGATCTTGGTTTCTAAACAGCATTCTCCAATAAAGGAAACCAGACTCCGTGGACAAGTGCCTGACTCTAGGGCTGGGGCAGCAAAGTCACAAGACGAGCCTGGACTATTTTATAGTAAAGGAAATTAAGGAAACACTGAAAAGAAAGACAGGGGCTTACCAGAAGAACACAGGAGACAACTGGAAGGAGCTCCTAAAACGGTCAAAGCGAGAACAATTTGAGGCAAAAAATATTATTCAATTTTCACCCATAGAACAAAATCTGATTAAGAATAATCAAATGCATAAATAAATGGGGAAGCAGGGCCAGCTCTTGCTTACAAAGAATCCCAATAAATAAATGTACAAGAGGGAAATAGAGAATCATCAGGCAAACATCACAGTGATCATTGTTGCAAGCAGGGTCCACAGATGGATGCTAAAATTAGGGGATGAAAGTACAAGGAGAAACAGGATTTGCATAGTCTCAAAGTATCTCCTGAAACTACAAAGAGGAAAGAAGATAACTTTTTTCAAGTTACCCATTCGGGGTTTTTTTTTTTTTTTTTTTTGAGACATGTCTCACTCTGTTGCCAGGCCTGGAGTGCAGTGGCTCCATCGCAGCTCACTGCAACCTCCCCTCCCGGGTCAGTGATTCTCCTGTCTCAGCCTCCCGAGTAGCTGCAATTACAGGTGCACTGACGTCACCATGCATGACTAATTTTTATATTTTTAGTAGAGACTGAGTTTCACCATGTTGGCTAGGCTGGTCTTGAACTCCCGACCTCAGCCTTTGCCCGCCTCAGCCTCCCAAAATGCTAGGATTACAGGTGTGAGCCACCGTGTCTGGCCCCATTCAGTTTTTGTAAAACAACAACAAAAAACCCACCTTTTTTCAGTGTGGAAATCAAGCAGATACCAACCAAGTAATCCAGATAAATATCACCAGTAAAAAAATACTCCGACATGGCTGGGTGCAGTGGCTTATGCCTATAACCCCAACACTTTGGGAGGCTGAGGTGGGTGGATCACTTGGGCTCAGGAGTTCAAGACCAGCCTGGACAACATGGTGAAACCCTGTCTCTACTGGAAAAAAAAAAAAAAAAAAAAGTCAGGTGTGGTGGCTCATGCCTGTAATCCCAGCTACTTGGGAGGCTGAGGCAGGAGAATCACTTGAACCTGGGAGGTGGAGGCTGCAGTGAGCCGAGATCGTGCCACTGTACTACAGCCTAGGCACAGAGTGAGACCCTGTCTCAAAATTAAAAAAAAAGAAAAAAACCCATGACATTATGAATACCTTGAAAGGATGCAACATCACTTTGTGTTCCAACATTCTAGCAAGAAAAGAGGGAGAGATTGCCACGGATTGCAGCAGACTAAGGAGAAATAACTAAACTGTGGGATTCCAGATCAGATCTTAGAAACAGCAAAAGGATATTAGTGAAAATATTGGTGGCATTTAAATAAGGCCTGCAGTTTAGTTAACAGTGTTATGCCAATGTTGATTTCCTGCTCCTGATTATATAATTATACTCTGGGGTGAGGAATATAAAGGAATTCTGCTATATTTTTGCAACTCTTCTGCACATCTAAAACTAGTTCAAAATAAAAGTTTAAAATAAAAGGAAATGGTTAAGCAAACTAAGATACAGCCATGGCCGGGCACGGTGGCTCACTCCTGTAATCCCAAAACTTTGGAAAGCCAAGGCGGGTAGATCACTTGAGGTGGAGTTTGAGACCAGTCTGGCCAACATGGCGAAACCCCGCCTCTACTAAAAATACAAAAATTAGCTGGGCATGGTAGCGCATGCCTGTAATCCCAGCTACTAGGGGGCACTGAGGCAGGAAAATTGCTTGAACCTGGGAGGCAGAGGTTGCAGTGAGCCAAGATCGGCCATTGCACTCTAGCCTGGGCAACAGAGTGACACTCTGTCTCGGGAAAAAAAAAAAAAAAAAAAAGATACAGTCATAAGACAGACTAAACAGGAAGAAATTTTGATGTCAAGGTAAGATGGGGGTAGACAGCCAATCGTATTATTCCCTCACCCCCCGCAAAAAAAAAAAAAAAAAAACAACTGTAAGAAAACATGCCAATATGAAAACAGAGACTGGAGCAGGATCATCGACTTTCCCCAAAATATTTTTTTGGGCTTTACAATGTGCATGCATTACTTCTGATAATCAGAAGAAAATAAAGTTGACAAAAATACCAAACAATTGTTTGGGGGAATTCTGTGTATAGTTAGTCACATCTATTACAGTTTCTGGGAGAGACTTTTAAGGGCTGTGTTCAGACTGGAGGCTGCTCCATGCTTCTGAGGGCTGAGGAAGATGGCAGGAGGCTGGAGGAAGTGGACCAGTACAGAGGACAGGGATGTGGGGCCATGGAGTTGCTCCAGATAAGATCAGGCTGGATGGGTGCAGTGGCTCATGCTTGTAATCCCAGCACTCTGGAAGGCCAAGGCGGGTGGATCACTTGAGGTCAGGAGTTCGAGACCATCCTGGCCAACATGGTGAAACCCCGTCTCTACTAAAAATACAAAAATTAGCCAGGCCTGGTGGCAGGTGCCTGTGATCCCAGCTACTCGGGAGGCTGGGGCAGAGAATTGCTTGAACCCGGGAGGCGGAGGTTGCAGTGAGTCGATCGCACCACTGTACTCCAGCCTGGGCGACAGAGTGAGACTCCGTCTCTAAAATAAAATAAAATAAAATAAATTTTAAAAATGATTTAAGACATGTATTTTTTTTTTAGATTCCCAACTTTTATCTGATTTTTTTTATTAACTACTAATACTGAGTGCACTGCCTAAGAGGGCCATTAGGAACTCGGTGGTAATAAATGTAGGACAGTCACCGTCTCATTCCACCAAGCTCCAAGATTCTCCCGGGCCTGCCATTTGAGGGAGGTTAGGAGTTCTAACAACAGCCCGATCTCCAGTTGCCAAGGTGGGGAATTCAGTTTCCCATGGTTGGGCACTCTTTGCTCCCTTGGGCAGGCCAATTCTGTGGCTTCCCCAGCCTCTTCTCCTTGTGCAGGTCAGAGCGCCCAGCCTCTGCATCTCTGCCTCTGCCAGGCCCAACCAGGGGCCGCCTCTGAGAGGTTTAATGCCCATGGTAAGGGGGTGGGGGAACAAGACAGTGGGGCTTCATGATCCTGTGTCCTAGGGGCTGTCCTCCTGTCCCCTAGGTGGGCATGAGGCCCTGGCTGGCCACAGTTGAGGGGACGGACTCTGGACTCCTTATCTCCTGGCATTCCACCAGCCTGCCAGCCGGGAGGTCAGAGAAGCCCCACTGCAGACACGCGGTGAGTCCCGGCTGGGCTGAGCAGCAGGCCCCCTTCCCTGCTCACTCCCCAGCCTCTCATGTCTCCAGGGAGTCTGGAAAGACAGACACTCCTCCAGAAGAAACTAACACCCCCTCCCTCAATAAGCGCAGGGACAAATGGCCCCTTCCTCTTCTAGTTTCCAAGTAAAGACTGGAGGTGTCAGCAATTTCATAATCACATTTAGGATCAAAAATAGAACCCTTCTTTGGTCTTCTCCATCAAGTCTCTTGGCCACTGGCAACCATGTGACTCGGGTACACCAATTCACCTCCCTGGATCCCGTTTCTTTCACTGTAAAATAAAGGGGCTGGACTCTAAGATCACCAAAGCCCCCCAGTCAACATTCCATGGTTCTGCGGCTCAACAACATGGCGGAGCGTTACCTTCGCCAAGTCAGGTGCGGGCAGGCTATTATCCTGACATAGTGGGGACAGGGAGGTCCTGGTTCCCAGGCACACACAATCTATTCACAACACTACTGTGTAAACCCCACGATTCTGCAAATATTAAACAGGGATTGAGGTTCCTCTTGGAACAGTGCAGGGTGTGAGCAGGTAAGGAAGGAGGAAGAAGGTAAGCAGGGTTTAAAAACAGAACCAGGCCGGGCGCGGTGGCTCAAGCCTGTAATCCCAGCACTTTGGGAGGCCGAGGCGGGTGGATCACGAGGTCAGGAGATCGAGACCCTCCTGGCTAACACGGTGAAACCCCGTCTCTACTAAAATACAAAAAACTAGCCGGGCGCGGTGGCGGGCGCCTGTAGTCCCAGCTACGCGGAGGCTGAGGCGGGAGAATGGGGGGAACCCGGGAGGCGGAGCTTGCAGTGAGCTGAGATCCGGCCACTGCACTCCAGCCTGGGCGACACAGCGAGACTCCGTCTCAAAAAAAATAAAAATAAAAAAAAATAAATAAAAACAGAACCAGTCTTGTGAGTGATATATACCCTACACACACACACGTGTACACACATGCACACACACACAAGCACACACACACCACCCAGGCACACAAAGGCATTGTTACTCCTTCCTGGCCACCATGAGCCCAGAGAAGGAGCATTTCTTCTCTGAAGAAATCAGAGTAGCTCCCAGAAATAAAGGTAGAAAAAACTTTGTTTTCCGTAAGATTGCCCAATTGATCTGTGGGACAATCCCTGGCAGGCCACAGAAAAGCGGCCTTCCCAGAAGGGTAGGGAAATTGCATCCATGTTGCCAAGGAAGAGATGAATCAACCCTATGCCTGGGCTCACACCATTCCTACAACCCAACCCAACTACCAGCTTCTGGCACCCCTAAATAACCCACTCCACCCCACAAAAATTATGACGATGAGAATGATGACAAGCCCTCTACTATGTTCCAGGCAAAATCACGACATCCTGCAAGCCAGTGAGAACAGAAGTTAAGAAATTTCTCACTGCTGGAGAGTAACGGGGCCAGGATTTGAACAGAGACCCACCTATCTGAAAAGGCAGGAATTCTTCCACCACCAGCACAACCGTGTCTAGCACAGCGCTCACTCTCTGAACTGAATTGTGCACAGCACGGAAGCTTCTCTTGTGTTGTTATCTTGTTCTTCATCCATGGATGCTGTTTCTCCCCAGAGTCTGCATTGGAAGGGTGGGGGCCAGGCCGTCTGCATGCATCTGCCACGGTGGCCACTGCTGAGCCCAAAACAGACCAGGCACTGTATATCTACAGGCTGAGTCCCAGAGCCCAAAATTCTCACTCTGGCCTAAATTACAAGGCCAATGATGCAGCTGCTCCAGCCCCAAAGTTCTCAGGTCAGCCTCTGCACTGGCTGGCCAGCTGTCAGTCAACACCTGGATCGTATCGCCCCCTCAGCACTGCCCTCTCTCAAGGCCCCAGAGGCCAGATGAGTAAAAAATGATAAATTAAGCAAGAACTTGCTTTGGACTGGCCATTTGGGAAGACAGTATCCAGAGGATCTCCTTCCACTGTCTGGTGCCCTCTAGTCTTACCTGCAAACCTACCGCAGCAGGAGGACCACAAGCCTATCTCCTGGCTACCACACAGGTGATGGGAAACTCACTTCTCTCAGCCTCCACCAGGAAAAGGAACATGCGGCTTTTAATTCCAACTGCTAAGTTATGATTCTGGACATCCCTTCTGCAGCTTTACCAAGGATGCAAGTTCTGGTCCATATTTAGGGCTTGTGTTTTAAGAGGTAAGGATAGGCCTGGTGTGGTGGCTCACGCACACCTGTAATCCCAGCACTTTGGGAGGCTGAGGCGGGCGGATCACCTGAGGTCAGGAGATCAAGACCATCCTGGCTAACACGGTGAAACACCGTCTCTACTAAAAATACAAAAAATTAGCCGGGTGTGTTGGCAGGCGCCTGTAGTCCCAGCTGCTCGGGAGGCTGAGGCAGGAGAATGGTGTGAACCTGGGAAGCGGAGGTTGCAGTGAGCCCAGATTGCGCCACTGCACTCTAGCCTGGGCGACAGAGCAAGCCTCTGCCTCCAAAAAAAAAAAAAAGGTAAGGGTTACGGAATTGTATATGCTGTGGATAAGCTGATCTAGTCTGACCGTGTTACTGACCTGACCCTCCCAAGGTCACAGGGCCGGTTAAGTGCAGAGCAGGGACAGAGGCCAGGGCTAACTCCCAGGCCACTCCTCGGCAGGAGCACAGCCGTCCCAATGGCCTGGGGCTCCTAGGGGAGGGCCACTAAAGACATAAACCCAAACCAGGCTTGCTCCAGGAAGAAGGGTCAGGTCAAAGCTGCTCCTACCCCCACGCTTCTACTATTCGGGCCACAAGAGAGCACTTGGCCACTCCCCAAATCGTGTCCGGAGTCACCCTCCACAGCCGAGCCCTTTAACTGTTTAGAGAAGCCTCTCTTTGGAGCCCAGGCCCTGGCAAGCACCAGATCCTCAAAAGTGAACCCCCAGTCTAGAGGTGAGGAAATCTTCCCGGCTCAACTGGATCTCAGGATCAGATGATGAAACTGCTCCGATGGCGACTTTGTCCCACTGCCCTCACCCACCAAGAGGGGGCAGCCTGAACCCGACCACCTAACTTGGTCATTAAGGACCAAAAATAGCCAGAAAGCCATCCTCGCGGGCAAGCCAGATTGGAGATTCGCTCAGGCGGAAGATCGAGTACATTTATCTTGGGGGGGAGATGGACCGACCGGCGGGGGCCCGGGGACGCAGCTCTTGAAAAGCAAAGTCCAGATCCCAGAGCTCCATGGAGCCGCCCCTCGGATTGGCCACCTACTGTCTGCGTTCTGCGTCCGTGTCCGCGCGGGGGCTCCGGGAGCCGGGCTCAGCCTTCTGCGCGGCGACCCACGCTCTGAGCACCCTTCTGTGGCTCCAGCATCCTGCACCCTCCAGGCGGACGGGCCGCGCCTTGACCTCTCCCCTCGCCAGCGCGGCACCAGAGCCAGGTGTAGCCTCCACCCAGCAGTCCGGGCGTGCGCTGGTGCCCCGGAGCAGTGCCCTGTCCTCGGCGCAGCGCTGTCCCCGCCCCCACCCGCTGCCCCAGCCTGGGGCGCGCGGCTCCTCCGCCGCTGCCCATCCTGCGGCCCCTCGCGTCCACGCCCTCACCTGGCGCTCGGAGGCGGCCCCGGCCCCACGCAGCCTCACCACAAGGTCCTAGGCGGCCGGCGGCGCCTGGAGAAGCAGCTCAGCCCGTGCGTCCGCGTAGACACGCGCGCCGACCACCCCCCCCGCTGCGTCCGGGCCGCAGCACCGCGCGCATGCCCGGCTATATACCCGGCGCGTCAGCGCCCGGACCCGCCCCCGACCCGCCCCCGACCCGCCCCGCTCGCCCCGGGGCTGCCACGTGGGGCCGGCAGACCCGGGACCTGGCCAGCCTGCGCCCTCCTGCGCCTCGCGGCCCTGGCTGTGGTGGCGCCTGCTCCCACCCTCCATCCGGCCGTGACTCCCGAGGACCTCTGACTCCTCCTGCCTCCGGAAACCTCCCCTGAAGACCTGCTCCCCGGGCGCGGGAAGCTCTCACCGCCTAGCCTCCACCCCGCTCCCCCAGGAGGAGAGTCCTTACCCACTCGATTTGAAGGTGCATTTTACCACTTTTGGTTCATCCGAAAAGCTTTTCTCTTCCCTCCCCAGTTCGGAAAGGTACTCCAGAAGGGGACGCGCCCTTAGACGAAGGTTCTTCTGCATATTTCCACCAGCCAAAAGAACCAGAATTTCCTGGTCGAGTTCCAAATAAACCATATTATATTCACTTTTCAGACTTGATGCCGCACCGCTTCCCACAATGATCAGACGCCTAAAGAACCCTACTAACCCAAAGTTGGGAGAAATGTTAATTGGGTGAAGAATGTCCGAGTAGACTCTTCCGCTGTGGGACATCCCATTGAGATGTATATCAGGCCTGGGAAATGCAGATTTCTTGAGAAAATAAACCACTCTTTCGACTCCCATTGTTTCTGTTCTGCAGGACATCAGGACTATTTCCTCTATGAGCTGTGCCAGCTGCCACCTGGGCCTTTCGGGGCTCGGAGGAAGGGCTTTCTAGCCCAACTGTCGCGGCTTAGTACTCGATCTGCTCCTAGCACAGTGACTGATCCCCAGACGGCACTAGCTCTCTCTGAATTTGCGCAGGGAAGGGGGCCACATCCCACTCTCTGCAGGTCTTGCGGGGAGGACCCCCGTGATGGCGGCGCTAAGGAGGAAAGGAAAGCAGACAGTCGCTGGAGCCGGTGGCAAGAACTCAGCAGCTTGCTCTTCGCCAGGCCAGAGGGGGTCAGATTCTTCATGTTACTTTTGAAGAGTCTAGCTGGGCCCCGGGCGTTTCTAAAATTCAATTATCCTCACCCCGTAATTACAGTGCTGCAGTGGGTATGGGGGCAGCGGTGATATTCCTCTCATTTATTTTCCAAGTGATTTCAAAGTAATGATATCTCTTGCAGAATTTTCCTCAGAGCCCCTTCATCTTTGTAATAACCCTATTTCTCTCTTGGTTAAACTTGGTGCTTTCCAGACATTATGTCATCCGTTTGGGACTCTCGTCCCACTGTAGTGGGCCGTCAGAAAGGGGCCAATCCCCACCACACCTTTTGTTGAAGCACTGGAAAAGGAGTGAGAAGTCCACCAAGAGATAAAGTGAAATAAGCATGCTTCCAACACAGAGCTCTGAAGGGTATGAAGCCCGTAAACACGTATCCTATAGGACTGCTAATCTCTTAAAACCAAAGTTGGAGAGCAATCCCATGGCTTTTCCAGGCTAGTTGTCAATACTGTCCACAGGAGAACTAGGCACCCTTCAAGGAGATTGCTGGGCAGAGAGGGGGCAGGACCAGACACCCCACCACCGGGCCTATCATGGCGTTCTGACTTGTTTTCAACCACACTAAAGGTGGAGCTGTCAAAGTCCACATAGGCAAGCAGAGCTGATAAGCTATCAGTAATCCATTAGGGAATACAATTAATTATTAACAAAAGGTCTTACTCTCCATATCTTTCCACGCACAAAATTCTTTAGGTATCCCCTAAATCCTTCCTTGTTGCTGGGTAGTTCTCAGTTTCTCATTCCTGGTGCCAGGCTTGGAGACCCACTTCTCTCTGCTCTCCACATTATTATTATTATTATTATTTCGAGACAGAGTCTCACTCTGTAGCCCAGGCTGGAGTGCAGTGGCGCAATCGCAGCTTACTGTAACCACCCCCTCCCAGGTTCAAGTGGTTCTCCTGCCACAGCCTCCTGAGTAGCTGGGATTACAGGCACCCGCCACCCTGCCTGGCTAATATTTGTATTTTTACTAGAGACATGGTTTCACCATGTTGGCCAGGCTGATCCCGAACTCCAAGCTCAAATGATCTGCCCACCTCGGCCTCCCAAAGTGCTGGGATTACAGGCGTGAGCCACTGCACCCGGCCTCTGCTCTCCACTTTTTCCTCTCATTACCCATTTTCACTTGTCAAAATTCTAACTCCCCAAAGTCACCTCTCATCTGCAAACTTCTGGATTTTTCTGAATCCAGAAGTTTGAACTACCCTTTCATATTTTTTGACTGTAACCCACATTAAAAACATTTAACACTGCAACTCCAATATAAATAACAATATAGCAAACAAAAATTTCACAAAATAGGCCTGACCGCCGCCATCATGGGTCGCATGCATGCTCCCGGGAAGGGCCTGTCCCAGTCAGCTTTGCCCTATCGACGCAGCCTCCCCACTTGGTTGAAGTTGATATCTGACGATGTGAAGGAGCAGATTTACAAACTGGCCACGAAGGGCCTGACTCCTTCACAAATTGGTGTGATCCTGAGAGATTCACATGGTGTTGCACAAGTACGTTTTGTGACAGGCAATAAAATCTTAAGAATTCTTAAGTCTAAGGGACTTGCTCCTGATCTTCCTGAAGATCTCTACCATTTAATTAAGAAAGCAGTTGCTGTTCGAAAGCATCTTGAGAGGAACAGAAAGGATAAGGATGCTAAATTCCGTCTGATTCTGATAGAGAGCCGGATTCACCGTTTGGCTCGATATTATAAGACCAAGCGAGTCCTCCCTCCCAATTGGAAATATGAATCATCTACAGCCTCTGCCCTGGTCGCATAAATTTGTCTGTGTACTCAAGCAATAAAATGATTGTTTAAAAAAAAAATTCACAAAATATCCATAAAGAAATGCATTGCAATGATATTTTGTTATAGTTCAATTTTTTTTTTAAATGGTAACAAACCCACTAAGTTGACTTCATGACCATTATTAGGTTGTAATCCACAGAATTAAAACTTTATATGGTTTATGGTATTTATATTTTTTCCCTTAAAATTATTTCACTTTGCCAGGCACAGTGGCTCACGCCTGTAATCTCAGCACTTCAGGAGGTTGAGGCAGGCGGATGACCTGAGGTTGGGAGTTAGAGACCACCCTGACCAACATGGAGAAACCCCGTCTCTACTAAAAATACAAAATTATCCAGGTGTGGTGGCACATGCCTGTAATCCCAGCTGCTTGGGAGGCTGAGGCAGGAGAATTGCTTGAACCCAGGAGGCGGAGGTTGTGATGAGCTGGAGATCACACCATTGCACTCCAGCCTGGGCAACAAAAGTGAAACTCCGTCTCAAAAAAAAAAAAAAGTATTTCACTTTAATCTCCAACTAGACCTTAATCTGCCTTGATTACATGAGATTTCCCTATATACCTGTATCTCCTAATGTAACATCTTGCACATAACAGAGTCTCAATAAATATTTGCTGGATGAATGAACGGGCTGGCTCACTAAAAGTTTGGTGTTGGGCAATATTTAAGGGAACCTAGCGCAAAAATCTGACATTTTCATTGCTACTGTTTCGCTTCTGACAAGACACCACAGCTACCTGCCAAAAGATACATAGCCAGATTTCCCGTAGCTGAGGTGAACAGAACAGCCTTGGGAAATAAGCCAGAGAAATGAGATTCCAGCCCTGATTGTGCAGAGAGCGGGCTGGGGACTCCAGATGAAAGCCTCGGTGCGGTTTGTGGTGACGAGGTAAGCAACTTGATCAGGTGGATGGAGCAAAATCCCTCTGCACCCCAGGTCTTAGGCCAGCTTTTCTTTTTTCTTTCTTTTTTTTTGAGATGGAGTTTCACTCTTGTTGCCCAGGCTGGAGTGCAATGGCATGATCTCTGCTTACTGCAACCTCCACCTCCGGGTTCAAATGATTCTCCTGCTTCAACCTCCCGAGTAGCTGTGATTACAGGTGCATGCCACCACGCCTGCCTAATTTTTGTATTTTTAGTAGAGATGGATTTTTGCCGTGTTGACCAGGCTGGTCTCAAACTCCAGACCTCAGGCAATCCGCCCACCCTGGCCTCCCAAAATGCTGGAATTATAGGCGTGAGCCACCGTGCTGGCCTTAGGCCCGCTTTTCTTAGTCTGTCTGGAGGTCAGTGACCAGATTTCTCTGGTACTTTCTCAGGGGAAAATGAATTTTCTGTTTTGGGATGGCTTAACAAATTTAAGAGGATTGGAAGGAATGTGAAGGTTCTATTCAACCCCAAATCATGTCAGAGGACTCAAGTACTAGCTCCCTGCATTGTCAGCTGAAAGAGAACAGCTTTAGAGGCCTCAATTGTTCATTTCTGTTGTCATCTGATGGTTTTGACACACAAAAAAAGACAACTGGGAAAAGTACTTGGTTTAGTAAGCTATAGAAATCTGTGCATTTTAGCTAAGTTGTCTAATTTTTTGGTAAACAACTGTTCATAGTATTCCCTTATAGTATATATATTTTTTATTCCCTATAAGTTTGGTAGCAATATGCCCTCTTTCATTCCTGATTTTGGTAATTTGAGTCTTTTTTCTCTGTCATTCTAGCTAAAGGTTTGCCCAATTTGCTAATATTTTCAAAGAATCAACTTGTTTTGTTGATTTTCTCTATTGGTTTTCTGTTCTTCATTTCATTAATTTCTGTCCTGATCTTTATTTTAAAATATTATTTTGTCCTCACCTGTGAATGAATGTTTAGTTGGGAATACAATTCCAAGTTTACAGTTGCAATTTTTTTTTTTTTTGAGATGGAGTCTCGCTCTGTTATCCAGGCTGGAGTGCAGTGGCACAATCTTGGCTCACTGCAACCTCTGCCTCCTGGGTTCAAGTGATTCTTCTGCCTCAGCCTCCGGAATAGCTGGGATTACAGGTGCACGCCAACACACTCGGCTAATTTTTGTATTTTCAGTAGAGACGGGATTTCACCACGTTGGCCAGGCTGGTCTTGAACTCCTGACCTCAGGTGATCTGCCCACCTTGGCCTCCCAAAGTGCTGGGATTACAGGCATGTGCCACTGCGCCCGGCCTACAGTTGCATTTTAAAATTTCTATTCCTCTTGTCTTAAGGCATCTACTGTGGTTCAGGAAGTATATGCTGGTGGTTTGACTTTCTTTGTAAGCAATCTCTCTAACTTCTGGTTGGTTTTCTCTAACTGACAAATAATAATTGTACATATTTATGGGGTACAATGTGATGTTTGGATACCTGTATACATTGTGGAATGATCAGATCTGGGTACTTAGCATATCTATCATCTCAAATATATATATATTATATATATATTATATATACATATTCTTTTTTGCCTTGTCTTTGTCAGGCTATTCCTTTAAAAAAAAATTCATTCCTTTGTAGTGGGAACATTTAAAATTCTTTTCACTATTTTAAAACATACAGTATTAGGTGGGGCGTGGTGGCTTACGCCTGTAATCCCAGCATTTTGGGAGGCCGAAGTGGGTGGATCACCTGAGGTCGGGAGTTCAAGACGAGCCTGACCAACATGGAGAAACTCCGTCTCTACTAAAAATACAAAATTAGCCAGGTATGGTGGCGCATGCCTGTAATCCCAGCTACTTGGGAGGCTGAAGCAGGAGAATTGCTTGAACCCGGGAGGCG
This sequence comes from Rhinopithecus bieti, assembly GCF_001698545.2. Classification (NCBI taxonomy): domain Eukaryota; kingdom Metazoa; phylum Chordata; class Mammalia; order Primates; family Cercopithecidae; genus Rhinopithecus; species Rhinopithecus bieti. The sequence goes on from NW_016809657.1 coordinate 857,056, forward strand.
GAGGTTGCAGTGAGCCAAGATCGCGCCATTGCATTCCAGCCTGGGCAAAAAGAGCGAAACTCCATCTAAACAAACAAACAAACAAAATATACAGTATTAACTACAGTCACTGTGCTGTGCAATGGAACACTAGCACTTATTCTTCCTAACTGTAACTTTATACCCATTGACCAATGTCTCCCCTTTTCCCCGTCAACCTCCCTCTACCCCCACCCAGTATCTGGTAACTCCCTTTCTATCTCTACTTCTATAAGTTTGACTTTTTTAGATTCCACATACAAGTGAGATCATATGGTATTTGTCTCTCTGTGCCTGGCTTATTTCACTTAACATAATGTCCTCTAAGTTCATTCAGGTTGTCACGAGTGACCGAATGTCCTGTTTTTTATTTAAGGCAGAATAGTATTTCATTGTGTAAATGTGCCACATTTTAAAAATCCATTCATCTGTTGATGGACACTTAGGTTATTTCCATATCTTGGCTATTGTGAGTGCTGCAATGAACATGGGAGTGCACATATCTCTTTGGCATACTGATTTCTTTCTTCTTCTTCTTCTTCTTCTTTTTTTTTTTTTTTTTGAGACGGAGTCTCGCTCTGCCCCCCAGGCTGGAATGCAGTGGCCAGGTCTCAGCTCACTGTAAGCTCCGCCTCCCGGGTTTACGCCATTCTCCTGCCTCAGCCTCCCGAGTAGCTGGGACTATAGGTGCCCGCCACCTCGCCCGGCTAGTTTTTTGTATTTTTTTTTAGTAGAGACGGGGTTTCACCGTGTTAGCCAGGATGGTCTCGATCTCCTGACCTCGTGATCCGCCCGTCTCGGCCTCCCAAAGTGCTGGGATTACAGGCTTGAGCTACCGCGCCCGGCCGCCTTTCTTCTTTTTGGAGACAGAGACTCGCTCTGTCACCCAGGCTGAAGTGTAGTGACACCATCTCGGCTCACTACAACCTCCGCCTCCAGGGTTCAAGCGATTCTCATGCCTCAGCCACCTGAGTAGCCGGGATTACAGGCGTGCAACACCGCACCCAGCTAATTTTTGTATTTTTAGTAGAGACAGGTTTTCAACAGGTTGGCCAGGCTGGTCTGGAACTCCTGGCCTCCAATGATCCACCCTCCTCGGCCTCCCAAAGTGCTGGAATTGCAGGTGTGAGTCACCACGCCCCACCCAGCATACTGATTTCAATTCCTTTGGGTATACACCCAATAGTGGAATTGCTGGATCATATCTGGCTGTTTTGTTTTCATGATTCTCAGTCTTTCATGTTCTATAGTTTCACTGTAGTTTATCTAGCAATGGATATGCTTTTTTTAAATTTTTTTTTTGAGACGGAGTTTCACTCTTGTTGCCCAGGCTGGAGTGCAATGGCGCAATCTCAGCTCGCCATAACCTCCACCTCCCCGGTTCAAGCGATTCTCCTGCCTCAGCCTCCCGAGTAGCTGGGATTACAGGCATGCACCACCACGTCTGGCTAATTTTTGTATTTTTAGTAGATACGGGATTTCTCCAGGAGGCTGGTCTCGAACTCCTGACCTCATGTGATCTGCCCACCTCAGCCTCCCAAAGGGATTACAGGTGTGAGCCACAGTGCCCAGCCATATATGCTTTTCTTTATCCCCAGTACGTTTCTTCAGTTGGATGATTTTTTTTTTTTTTTGAGATAAAGTCTCACTCTGTCACCCAGGCTGGAGTGCAGTGGTGCGATCACAGCTCACTGCATCCTTAACCTCCTGGGCTCAAGTGATCCTCCCACCTCAGCCTCTTGAGTACCTGGGACTACAGGCATATGCCACCATGCCTGGCTAATTTCTTATTTCTTTTGTAGAGACAGGGTTTCACCATGTTGTCCATGCTGGTCTAAAACTCCTGAGCTCAAGAGATCCACCCACCTTGGCCTCCCAAAGTGCTGGGATTACAGGTATAAGCCACCACACTGGCACATATCTTTCATTCTGGAAAATTCTCAGTCTTTGCATCTTCCATACTGTGTGCCACCCATTCTAACCTGCAGGAACTTCTCAGACACATGTTGGACCTGCTCATTCTCTCTGCTCTCTTCTCCTCCATAGGTCCTATTTATACCTCTTTGTGGGACAATCTAATGGACCGCATTGGTGTCCGCAAGGCTCTGGAGCTTTCACAATCTGGGCCAATCTTTATGTTAATTTTTCAGCTTGTGGCCCTTCAGCCTGCTGATAACAAAAATTCAGGCTACACACATCTGTACGTGGCCCAGGCTTGGGGATTTTTCATGGATGTCTTTTTCACCCTATCCATTTCCCTGTGGCTGCCCCAGCATGATTGGCACGGGGTTCTCTAGTCTCCTTCCAGCTTCCTGCTCTCTTCATGCAGGAGACTCAGCTGTAGCAATCCTGCACTTCGCAGGGGCTCAGGCTGTTATGTCCTGGCCCTACCTGGAATGAAACCAGAATCCTGGGAGCTGTGCTAGTACCACTCGGCTTCCCTTTCCTTCTTGTAATAAATATTAACCTTCCTCCCTCCCCCACTCCCTTCTCCTTTCTTCCCTGGTAAGTTTGTTATCGCTGATAAACCTACACTGACATATTACCCAGAGTCCACAGTTTATATCAGGGTTCACTTTTGGTGTACATTCCGTGGGATCAGATTCATAATGACATGTATTCACCATTACAGCATCACAGTGAATAGTTCCACTGCCCTAAAAATCCTTTGTTTCTGCTCATTCATCTCTCTCTCCACAATTGCTGATCCTTTTTTTTGAGACAGAGTTTTGTTCTTATCACCCAGGCTGGAGTGCAATGGCGTGATCTCAGCTCACTGCAACCTCCGCCTCCTGCCTCAAGCGATTCTCCTGCCTCAGCCTCCCGAGTGGCTAGAATTACAGGTGCCTGCCACCACACCCAGCTAATTTTTGTACTTTTAGTAGAGACGGGGTTTCACCATGTTGGCCAGGCTGGCCTCGAACTCCTGACCTCATGATTTGCTCACCTCAGCCTCCCAAAGTGCTGGGATTGCAGGTGTGAGCCACTGCACCTGGCCAAACTGCTGATCCTTTTACTATCTACGTACAAAGTTTTGCCTTTTCCACAATGTCATGTGTTGCAGTCACATATAGCCTTTCCAGATTGGCTTTTTCCAATTTAGTAATATACATTTAAGTTCCTCTGTGTCTTTCCATGACTTGATAGCTCCTTTCCTTTTAGTGCTGAATAATATTCCACTGTCGTGGTGCAGTTTATCCATTCACCTACTGAAGTACATCTTGGATGCTTCCAAGTTTTGGAAACGATGAATACAGCTGCTATGAATGTCCGTGTGCAGGCTTTTGTGTGGACATGAGTTTTCATCCCCTTTGGGTAAATAAACACCAAGGAGTATGACTGCTGCACCATGTGATAAGATTATGTATGTTGTTTTGTAATTGTTTACTTTTATTGAAAACTCTCTTCTCAAGTAGCTCTATCAGTTCCTGTGGCTCTGCAACCTCACCAGCATGTGGTGTTGTTAGTGTTTTGGATTTTGGCTATTCTACCAGGTATGGAATGGGTACCTTAAGTACCCAGTACTTAAGCAGTTCCCTAAGGATATATGATGTGGAGCATCTTTTCATACACTTATTTACCATCTGTGCATCTTTGGTGATGTCTGTACAGGTCTACTGCCGATTTTTTAAAAAAACTGACTAGTTTCCTTATTAAGTTTAAAGAGTTCTTTGTATATTTTGGATAACAATCCTTGATCAGATGTGTATTCTGCAAATATTTTCTTTCAGTCTGTGGCTTTTCTTCTCATGCTCTTGATGTTCCTCATTTTTTGAAAAAAAGAAAACTCTAGGCAGGAAAAGTTACTAAGTAACTCAGCTAGCCACAGAGCCAGAAAGAAAACCAGGGTCTTCTCTAATAATCCCAAGTCTCTAGAAAATTAATTTCAGGCTCAAATTTCAAGGTTTTAAAATACAGTCATTTCTAAAATTCCTTCATTTTCACACCATTCAACAAAACGCTGCCCAAGTAAAAGGACCCTGTCACACCGTACAGCAGTCCCTCCTTACCATGGTTTCATTTTCTGAGGTTTCAGTTGCCCTTGGTCAGCCAAAGTCCAAAACTATTAAATGGAAAATTCCAGAAATTCATGTTATAAATTGCAAACTGTTCTGAGTGTGATGAAACTTCACGTTGTCCCACTCCATCCCCCGGGAACATGAATCATGTCTGTCCAGAATATCCACACCAGTGATGCTACACATTAGTCACTTAATAGACATCCTGAGTTTCAGATTCAAATAACATAGTACCGTATATATAGGATTCAGTACTATCTGAGGTTTCAGGCAACCGCTGGGGGTATTCAAATGTATTCCCCATGGATAAGAGACTACTGCACAGAAATGAGGTTCTTTCTAGAATGAGTTCAGGAAGCACAGAGTTTCTAAATAAATAGGAGAACTGTAGTATTCTAAATAAATGTAGTGCTTAAGTGAGCAGCTAGGTGCTTTGGGAAGGTACTTGAAACTTTTAAATTTTTTGGATACATAGTAGTGGTACATATTTATGGCATACATGTGATATTCTGATACAAGCATATGATGTGTAAGAATCAAATCAGGGTAACTATCACTTCAAACATTTATCTTTTTTTTTTTTTTTTTTTTTGAGACAGAATCTTGCTCTGTCACCCAGGCTGGAGGGTGGTGGCACAATCTTGACTCACCACAACCTCTGCCTCCTAGGTTCAAGCAATCCTCCTGCTTTAGTCTCCTGAGTAGCTGGGACTATAGGCACACACCACCAAGCCTGGCCAAGTTTTGTATCTTTTGTAGAGTCAGGGTCTTGCTATGTTGCCCAGGCTGGTCTTGAAGTCCTGAGGTCAAATGATTTACCCACCTCAGCCTCCCAAAGTGCTGGGATTACAGGCATGGGCCATGGCACCTGGCTCATTTATCATCTCTTTGTGTTAGGGACATTCCAATTCCACTCCTGTATTTTGAAATGTACAATAAATTTTTGTTAACTATAGTTGCTCTACTGTGCCACTGAACACCGGATTTTATTCCTTCTAACAGGATTTTTGTACCCAGGGAAGGTATTTCAATGGTGACAGACACACAGTGAGGTATATGTAAAGAAGGGCAAGCGTTAAAAGAGTGGAGTGGTGAGGAGGCTGCCCTTGCAAGTGGACGTACTCTGGCTCTCACCAGGGTAACAGAAATTGTCTGATGGGAAAAGAGAGCTAAAAGCACACACACACACACACACACACACACACACACACACACACAGAGTAAAAGTGCCTCATCTGTCCGAGAAGTGAGGCGGCTACTGTCTTTTTCAGTAAGTCTTCTTATCCAGCTCATGATGAAATTACCTGACTACTAACACTGGAGTTGTACCTTAAAGCAGAGTAATGAGTGTTTCTAGGAAGTGCTGCAGCTCTCTGAAGAAAAATAATTACATCAATATAATAATAAATAAATGACACTATTTCAAACACAACTACATATTGTTATACAAAGTTGTTTTTATTTCCCACCCCATGACCCAATCATTTGGCATTAAAACCGAAAAACAAGGCAAGAAAATCAAGAATAAAAGTGAAGAAATGTTTGTATTATAATGTATTCAACCATTTGTTCTGATTATCTAAGAGAAAAGACTATTAGGAAATCTGACTTCAACAGAAAATTCAAAATGCTTCCAAAGAAAATCAGAAAACTGATCTGTTTAGCCAGAGACCAGTGGTTCACAGTGTTTGATTCCGCGGTTTTTAAATTCCAGGTCCTTGTCTCACCCTAATGTCCCACACTCCAAATGAAACCAGAAGTGCACCAACAACACCCATCCCTCCTCAACCTCTGCTGAGCACCGCAACAAACTAAAAACATTCTTGGTATTATTCTTTTAAGGAAATATTTTTTCTTTTTTTCTATATGCTAATCTTCTTTATATCATTTCATTTTAGTATATGTGCTGCTGAAGTGAGCACATTTTAAGGATTTTTAAGCAAAAGTTTCTTTTCTCACACACAGTCATATAAAAGGGGTATTTCTGCTTTGTCCCCTCCCTGCCATCATACCAAAAAATAAGTAAGTACATAAATACAAATTAGAAAAGGTTAAATAAGACTGGCTTTTAAAACCCAATAAAGCAAGATGAGACAGAACTAGGCCTGAAGGGACTGGGAGAAGATTCTAAAATGCAAAGGGGGAAAAAAACCAGAAAAAAATGGCTTTCCAAAAACACTGAAACCCATGGTATGTGACAACTTTCTAAACCGTCTGGACTTTGGTAGGAGTGTCACGTTTTCCAAAGCTGACTTCTGGAAATCTTAACCTGGATTCAGAAAAATTCCAGCAAAGTGAGCCAACAGCCAGGAAGAGATTATTTTGCAAGGGAAAGGGGGTCATTCTATTTACAAACATATATAAATAGAAATAAAGGCCACATACCTGGGAGAAAAGCTCACTAAAAACTCCCACACCAACCTGAACTTTCCTAGCTGCTAGATTTTTTCCACCTGTTAAAAAACTAAAAATTACTGAAGACCAGGCACAAAGCACAAAAGAGCATGCGTATATTTGGGGGAGGAAGAAATCGACATGGTATGCTGGAAAGTTACCAAAAGCCACGGAAAAAGCTTCATCTGCACTCTTTCAAGAGGCCAAGGGAAGCCATTTTCAAATCCAACTCAAGTCACAGGACATCATCAATTCAATCCCCAGAGAGGATTTAGTCAGCAAGGACCTACCTATGCCACAAACTGATTTTACTACACGCCTTGCACACCTGCCAGTAATAACAGTTATCTACTTGAAAACTTTGCTTCACAGACCTTCCACCTTTCCCAGTTGCCTGAGTTATTCTCTTTAGGAAACATGCAATGACTTCATTAATTATCATCTCTGGCTCCAGAAATGGGAACCACTTAGTGGGCACAGCTTAGAAGTATAATGGCTGCTTCTTCAGGTTTCTGCAGCTCATGTTGGCCTTTTTTTTTTTTTTTTTTTTTGAGACAGAGTCTTGCTCTGTCACCAGGCTGGAGTGCAGTGGCGCAATCTCGGCTCACCGAAACCTCCACCTCCCGGGTTCAAGCGACTCCCCTGCCTCAGCCTCCTGAGTAGCTGGGACTACAGGCGTGCACCACCACGCCCGGCTAATTTTTTTGTATTTTAGTAGAGATGGGGTTTCACCACGTTGGCCAGGATGGTCTTTATCTCCTGACCTCATGATCCACCCACCTCGGCCTCCCAAAGTGCTTGGACTACAGGCATGAACCACCGCGCCTGGCCTGGAGGCTCGTAATGGTCCCCCAGAGTCACCTGCTCTACCTGCAGAGCGGCAGTACTACCGTAACTTGCTCTACATAGACAACAAGGCCATTTTCAGCTGTTACTTAGAAACTTACTTCTTGGCAATATTAGCTTTAAAAGATAAAAAAGAAATCTTATTCTACAGGGTTGGAGAAAGGGAAAATAACACAAAAGCACACTTCAGTCTCCGTTGATTCTGCAATAGTCACAGCTGAGTTCAGAGGCTGCCTTTCTTCTCACCAGCCCATCTCCAGGCTGTGCAGTCACAGGAAGAACAGGTTCTCGCACAGCTGGATGGCTGGTTCATGATGCAGGATGTGTCCTGACAGGAAAGCTAGCTTGTGGGCATATTTGCAAGGAGCTGGAACTCTGATGGTGCCAGGCCAATTCCAGTACATGTGGCACAGTTTGAAAGTCAGCCTGTAGGCCAAGAAGAAAATATAATTCTCATCATCCTCCACCTTGAATTTGTGGCATGCAATACAATACAATACCCACAGGGATATGACACAGAGCACACCTTCCTGAAAACTGGGGAGCAGAGGAATACATGATGCAGCCTTTTAGAATCATTATTTTTAAGTGGACTTGTTTCTATTCCTACTATTCATGAGTCAGACGACATGGGTAAATCTTCTCAATGTAGGCATTTCCCAGTTTTTTATGTTTTGTTTTGTTTTGTTTTAAGACGGAGTCTTGCTCTGTTGCCCAGGCTGGAGTGCAATGGCGCAATCTCGGCTCACTGCAACCTCCTCCTCCCGGGTTCAAGCAATTCTCCTACCTCAGCCTCCCGAGTAGCTGGGATTACAGGCATGCGCCACCACGCCCAGCTAATTTTCTATTTTAGTAGAGATGGGGTGAGGGGTTTGCCATGTTGGTCAGGCTGGTCTCAAACTCCTGGCCTCAGGTGATCCGCCCGCCTCAACCTCCCAAAGTGCTGGGATTACAGGCAAGAGCCACTGCACCCAGCCTCCTGTTTTTATAGGAACAGGAGGAAAACAAAGAGAAAATATTTCTTGTTTACAAGAAAAGGCTGGAGAAAGGTAAGTACCCTAGTGGAGTATTTATATAATCTGAACTCAATGACGTTGGGTCTCAAGTCTGGCTGTATATCATAATCGCCTGGAACAGATTTAAAAAATACAGATGCCTCAGAATATTTGGGGGGAAGCCTGGCATCAATATTTTTTAAAGCTCTTTAAGTAAAAGTAATTTTAATATAAAACCAGGATTTCTAATCACTCCTCAAAAAGACACCAGTATTGTTACAGATATGAAGAAGAAAGTCAAGAGGTAAATATATTTGGGGCTGAACAGTGAACCCATCTTAGCTAGCACGCTGGAATTATTTAAGAAAGAGAAAGAGTAAGTTACTGACGGGCCCACCTCTGCATATGATCAGGGCTCAGGTTTGCGGTGTTGAGAACACAGACATAATGCGTAGGAATGCCACAGCCCTGCCGTACATGATGGGCAAGAAGGTAGAAATCCACCCTAGGAAGGAAAAACCACAAATCAGTGATATGGTCGGATTCGGCCAGACAGAGCTGGCAAAGATCCTGGAGATCATTCTAGTTCCTTCAACTAAGGCTCAGAGAGGTCAAATGATTGGACCAAGGACACAGAGGCCAGGCCAGTATTAGAACCCAGGTCTCCTGATTCAAGAGGCTACTGAAGAATGGTGGTGGTGGTAGCAGGCTGGGTGCAGTGACTCACACCTGTAATCCTAGCACTTTGGAAGGCTGAGGCAGGCAGATTGCTTGAGCCCGGGAGTTCAAGACCAGTCTGGGCAACATGGCAAGACACTATCTCTACAAAAAATAAAAAAATTAGTTGGGCATATGCCTATTGTCCCAGCTACTCAGGAGGCTGAGGTGGAAGGATCACCTGGGCCTAAGGAGGTTGAGGCTGCAGTAAGCTGAGATCACATCATTGCACTCCAGCCTGGACAACAAAGAGAGACCCTGCCTCAAAAGGAAAAAAAAAAAAAAAATGGTGGTAGAAACTCCCTTATCTACCTTTAGAAGTTAAGCATACACTATCTTAGCAAAACAATGCATGTTCAACTTTACACTTAAGAGGTAAAAGCTTTCTTGTTTTTAAATCTTTTTTTGTTTTGAAACAAATCTCTCTCTATTGCCCAGGCTGGATTACAGTAGCCTGATCTGAGCTTACTGCAACCTCTGCCTCCTGGGTTCAAGCAATTCTCCTGTCTCAATCTCCTGAGTAGCTGGGATTATAGGCATACACCATCACACCTGGTTAATTTTTGTATTTTCAGTGGACAGGGTTTTGCCATGTTGGCCAGGCTGGTCTTGAACTCCTGACCTCAGGTGATCTACCTGCCTCGGCCTCCCAAAGTGTTGGGATTACAGGTGTGAGCCACCGTGCCAGGCCCTTAAATATTTTTTAAAGCTTCATTCTTTTAATGGTAGCATCTCTGAGATTCTAGTCCACACCTCTCCAGGAAACCTCCCCATTCCAATACTCAGGAAAGCGATAACATCTCCAACTTATTCTTCCTCCAATACTACATATTTTACTCACTTACCACTCACAGCTTGTTATTGTATGATCTACCACAGTTCCAGGAGTAGGAGTCACAAAGTGCTGAGGAGCAGCCAGATATAGATTAGTACTGATTTTCTTCTGAACTACAAACACCACCATCTTGGGCTGATAATTCTCAAAAGCCTCAAAACACTTCTGTAGTTGAGGAATCTCATAGTTGGCAACTGTCTTCAGTTGGCCATCAGACACTCCATCACGGTATACCACAATCTTCTCTGGTAGACAGTGGTTCACCTGAAATGACAGCCAGGATGTGGTGACTCACAGGGCCCTCAGGCTACGGACCACAGTCAGTGACAGGCCCACTCACATTGTGCAACCTGGAATCAGGGCAGATCCTTTTGCAGTTAGTCTCAAAGCTACTGTGCCTAGAGGGCAGGGAAAAAAAGCTTCTGATCATTTTTAGACTTCCTTGGGGTAGTAAAACACGCCTGGTGCAGCAAAGGTGTTATAAAACATGAAAGCAAAACAAGCAAGTTATGAGTCACATGCATACGGCTTATCCACAAACAATGCAAACAAGTTCAAAGGAATGGTGAGAAAACTACAGGCTGAATCAATTTTCCTTCTACTTGGATTTAACACTAATAACTGTCTGGGCAAAGAATAAGGTAAAAGTGTTACAGAAATTCTAACATAAGACCACATATGCCACAGATTCGCCGCCATCAGATTTTTACCTATTGGCAACATTTCAAGTTGCCAATGGGTAAAAGGACCTTTACTAAGTATTATCCTACAACCTGGTATGCTGTGAAACATTTGTACTGGAACTAAGTAATGAGCAAACAGCTAGATATGTGAATTGTCTATGGGTCCAAATTAAATTAAATGCTTGCTTGAATCAATTTGAAGAATACTTTTTTTCCCCACTTAGGGAATATAATTGTGTTCTAGTTGTGTTCAACTTCTTTTTTCTTTTTTTTGAGACGGAGTCTGGCTCTGTCGCCCAGGCTGGAGTGCAGTGGCGTGATCTCGGCTCACTGCAAGCTCCGCCTCTCAGGTTTACGCCATTCTCCTGCCTCAGCCTCCAGAGTAGCTGGACTACAGGCGCCCGCCACTATGCCCGGCTAATTTTTTGTATTTTTAGTAGAGACGGGATTTCACTGTGTTAGCCAGGATGGTCTCGATCTCCTGACCTCATGATCCACCAGCCTTGGCCTCCCAAAGTGCTGGGATTACAGGCGTGAGCCACCGCGCCCGGCAGGTGTTCAACTTCAATAATTCAAGAAGGGCCAGGCACGGTGGCTCACGCCTGTAATCCCACTACGTTGGGAGGCCAAGGTGGGTGGATTACCTGAGGTCAGGAGTTCAAGACCAGCCTGGCCAACATGCTGAAATCCCATCTCTACTAAAAATACAAAAAGTAGGAGGGCATGGTGGCGAGCACCGTAATCCCAGCTACTTGGGAGGCTGAGGCAGGAGAATCACTTGAATGCAGGAGGCGGAGGTTGCAGCAAGCTGAGATTGTAACAAGAGCGAAACTCCATCTTGAAAAAAAATAAAATAAAATAAATTCAGGAGGATAAGTTCAGTTCAACTTAAAATGGAAGTTCTCTTTAAAAGTGCCTTAATTTAATTTGGTTTTCATTCTAGTGGAGTGTGGTTCATTCTAAGTTTGTGTTCACGCTTACCCTCAAAAACCTAAATTATGGGCTGGGCATGAGTGGCTCACGCCTGTAATCCCAGCACTCTGGGAGACCAAGGTGGGTGGATCACCTGAGGTCAGGAGTTCAAGACCACCCTAGCCAACATGGTGAAACTCTCGTCTCTACTAAAAATACAAAAATTAGCCAGGTGTGGTGGTGCACACCTATAGTCTCAGCTACTCAGGGGGCTGAGGCAGGAGAATTGCTTGAATCTGGGAGGTGGAGGTTGCAGTGAGCCGAGATTGCACCACTGCACTCCAGCCTGGGTGACACAGCGAGATTCTGTCTCAAAAAATACAAAAACAAAAACAAACAAAAAAAACCACCTAAAAACCTAAATTATGAATTAGGTTTAGATATAAATTACATATATGTATGCACAGGTTACACTACATGAAAATGTGATTTCCAAGAATACTTTTAAAAAATAAGCACTTAGAATCCCTTTAAAAAGTTCTGAGTTTCAATTTTTTCTTTTTTTTTAAATAATTGAGGTCTCACTCTGTTGCTCAGGTTAGACTGCAGTGGTGCAATGATAGCCACTGCAGCTTCAAACTCCTAAGCTCAAAAGATTCTCCTGCCTCAGCCTGTCAAGTAGTTGGAACTACAGGTGCTTGTCACTATGCCAGTTAATTAAATCAATTAATTTTTTTTGAAACAGAGTCTCGCTCTGTTGCCCAGGCTGGAGTGCAGTGATGCAATCTTGACTTACTGAAATCTCTGCCTCCCAGGTTCATGCAATTCTTGGTCCTCAGCCTCTCAAGTAGCCGAGACTAGCTGGGACTACAGGTGTGCACCACCATGCCTGGCTAATTTTTGTATTCTTAGCAGAGACGGGGTTTTGCCATGTTGGGCAGGCTGGTCTCAAACTCCTGACCTCAGGTCATCCGCTTACCTTGGCCTCCCAAAGTGCTGGGATTACAAGCGTGAGCTACTGCGCCCAACCTAATTTCATTTTAAAACATTTAGAACTTTGGGAGGCCGAGACGGGCGAATCACGAGGTCAGGAGATCGAGACCATCCTGGCTAACACACAGTGAAGCCCCGCCTCTACTAAAAATATGAAAAAATTAGCCGGGCATGGTGGCTGGTGCCTGTAGTCCCAGCTACTTGGGAGGCTGAGGAGGGAGAATGGCGTGAATCCGGGAGGTGGAGCTTGCAGTCAGCCAAGATCGCGCCACTGCACTCCACCTGGGCCACAGAGCGAGACTCCGTCTCAAAAACAACAACAACAACAACAACAACAACAACAACAACAACAACAACAAAACATTTAGAGACAGGGTCTCACTATGTTGCCCAGGCTGGTCTCAAACTCCTGGCCTCAGGTGATCCTCCTCCCTCAGCCTCCCAAAGTGTTGAGATTACAGGAAGGAGCCACCACTTCTGGCCCAGAATTTCAAATATTTTATTAATGACCCCCTTTCCTAAGAAGCCTCAAGCATTACAAGTATGTAATTCATCCTCACAGTCTCAGATTGCCCCAGTTTATGATACCTTTATTTTTTTTGAGACGGGGTGTCACTGTCTTGCCCAGGCTGGAGTGCAGTGGCATCCTCTCTGCTCACTGCAACCTCCACCTCCCGGGCTCAAGCCATCCCTCCTGCCTCAGCCTCCGGAGTAGCTGGGACTATAAGTGTGTGCCACCATGCCTAGCTAACTTTTGTATTTTTTGTAGAGACAGAGGTTTCACCATGTTGCCCAGGCTAGTCTCGAACTCCTGGACTCAGTGATATGCCTGCCTTGGCCTTCCAAAGTGCTCAGATTACAGGTGTGAGATACCACACCTGACCTGTAGTACCTTTAAAAAAATTTTTTGGCTTTCCAGCATCTACTCCATCTTTTCTCGGTAATAGCACTTGAGTTTCCTCCTGTCTGGTGGGACTATTAGTCAGTGTGCCCTAACCCAACCCAAGGCTTCCCAACCTGTCAGCACTACTGACATCTGTCGGTGGATAATTCTTCATCCTAGAGGGCTGTCCTGTGCACTGCAGAATCCACATTTAACATCATCCCTGGCCTCTATCCACTAAATGCCAGGAGCAATCTCTCACCCTTATAACTAAAAATGCCTTTATATATCACCCGCTGGGAGGACAAAATTGCTCCCAGTTGAGAACCACTTCACTAACCAAAGGATGTGTAGATGACTCAAGCCACACCAACAGACTGCTCCTCCCCTGCTCTTCATCTTGAGTAGGGAATGGAAAACACTGGAATTTGGCCCTTCAGTGGCAGTGCCCCTTCAGGCCCCTGCTTCTGAAACCCCAGGAGTTAGCCTGAATCATGCCCATTTTCCAGCCTGTGGCTCCACCTTCTCACCAATCCTCTGAGACTCTGCAGGATCTTGCCAATTTCTATTCTGCTCAAATTACCAGTTCCTGTTAATTCCCAGACTCCTAACTGACTCGCTGTGTTAAAAGGTAGATAACCCAGGAGCTCAGATCTGGAAGAAACCCCTCATTTGACAGACAAGGAAACAGAGCGTACACTGGATTTGGGATCAGGAGACCTTGGGACTGAGTCTGACTCTGCTGCTCCTTTAGCTATGACCTTCAGGACTCAGTTTCTTCAGCTGAGAAGTGAAGAAAAATGATCACCTCATCTTCTCAGGGTTGTTAAAAGGGATAACGTAAAATCTTAATATATATA
>NW_016809657.1:871693-873665 GCF_001698545.2 Rhinopithecus bieti
ATATATATATATATATATATATATATATTATATATACTGTACACAAAAGTTGAGACTGAGCTATATCAAGGATATATAGATATTCCAAAGCACAAAGAAGGGACTTAATAAATCAACAGAGTGAGAAATAGAGGGCCGGGCACAGTGGCTCACGCCTGTAATCCCAGCACTTTGGGAGGCTAAGGCAGGCGGATCACTTGAAGTCAGGAGTTTGAGACCAGCCTGGACAACATGGTGAAACCCTGTCTCTACTAAAAATACAAAAATAAGCCAGGCATGGTGGTGTGCACCTATATAATCCCAGCTACTTGGGTGGCTGAGGCAGAAGAATCGCTTGAACCCGGAGGGCAGAGGTTGCAGTGAGTGGAGTTTGTGCCTCTGCACTCCAGCCTGGGTGACAGAGTGAGATTCCATCTCAAAAAAAAAAAGAAAAATAGAAATCAAATTTGACCTTGGTAATTACTGACATCACCTCCTCCTTTAACATTTGCCAACCAACCACCGAGTTCAAGGCACCACACTCAGCCCTCTGTAGGCCTCCAACAGAACTGAAAGGAATCAAGGAGCTGAAAAATCTAAAAATAATCAACAATGTTAAGCTGTCTAGGTCATCCAGTTTATTTTCTTCATTTTATAAGTTATAAAACTATGGTTGAGGGAGGAGTCAGAATATAAGACAAATTACAAGGCTGAAACATAACTCCTAAATGTGTTTTTTTTTTTCTTTTTTCTTTTTTTGAGACAGGGTCCTGCTCTATCACTCAACCTCCTGGGCTCAAGCGATCCTCCTGACTCAGCCTCCTGAGCAGCTGGGACTATAAGCATAGCTGGGACTACAGCAATGTGCCATCAAGCCCAGCTAATTTTTTAATTTATAGTAGAGACACAGTCTCAATATGTTGTCCACGTTGGAACTCCTAAATGTATGTTATAAAAATCACTTCAGTACTCAGTAGACACATGAAACAGTAAGTATTGAATGCTCTTGAAAACAAGACTGTGCTTATTAATCTTGGTATCCCTTGGGCAAGGGTTAGTTAGGCAAAAAATATCTGCTGAGTGTTTGAGATGTTTTTACGTGTGGCTCCATTCATTCACGGAACAAATACTTCGTGTCCACTAGATATGAGCCATTGCATTTATCTCAGAAAATTAAAACACTATTATTTTCGAGATGGAGTCTTGCTCAGTCACCCAGGCTAGAATGCAATGGCATGATCTAGGCTCAATGCAACCTCCGCCTCCCAGGTTCAAGTGATTCTCCCGCTTCAGCCCCCCGAGTAGCTGGGATTACAGACACCCGCCATCACGCTTGGCTAATTTTTGTAGTTTTAGTAGAGATGGGGTTTCGCCATGTTGCCCAGGCTGGTCTCGAACTCCTGACGTCAAGTGATGTGCCTCACTGTCTCAGCCTCCAAAAGTGCTGGGATTATTACAGGCATGGGCCACCGCACTCAGCTAAAACATTATTTTAATACAATCTAGATCCTCACGGAACTCAAAAAGGGGAGGCAGGGAGGCAGACACATAAAGTAAATGCCCTCAATATATTATAAATAACATAATAAAGATATAAATAAAATGCTTTGGCAACAGAGGAGTGTAAGAGATTTGCTCCCTAGAGGGAGAAATGTGTCAGGAAAAGGCATAAAGAATGAGTTGGCCGGGCACAGTGGCTCACGCCTGTAATCCCAGCACTCTGGGAGGCCGAGGTGGGTGGATCACCTGAGGTCAGGAGTTCGAGACCAGCCTGGCCAACACGGTGAAACCCCGTCTCTACTAAAAATACAAAAACTAGCCAGGCGTGGTGGTGGGTGCCTGTAATACCAGCTACTTGGGAGGCTGAGGTAGGAGAATCACTTGAACCCGAGAGGTGGAGGGTGCAGTGAGCCAAGATCACACCACTGCTCTCCAGCGTGGGCAACAGAGCACGACTCCGTCTCAAAAGAAAAAAAAAAAAAAAAAAAAAAAA
>NW_016809657.1:875749-881621 GCF_001698545.2 Rhinopithecus bieti
GTTCACGCCATTCTCCTGCCTCAGCCTCCCGAGTAGCTGGGACTACAGGCGCCCGCCACCTCGCCCGGCTAGTTTTTTGTATTTTTTAGTAGAGACGGGGTTTCACAGTGTTAGCCAGGATGGTCTCGATCTCCTGACCTTGTGATCCGCCCATCTCGGCCTCCCAAAGTGCTGGGATTACAGGCTTGAGCCACCGCGCCCGGCCTCGAGATACAAATCTAAATACAGATATTAAATTAAATAAATCACATGTGAGCTTAAGATTATCTGGGGGGCTTCAGGTGGTGAACCATAAATTCTGAGAAGCCCCACAACTCAGGACATCTGGAAAAGCTGGGCAAAATATGAAAACATGTAGTTTGTGAAGGCCTTAGATGCAGCATAGCATCAGAGGAGGAAGGACGGGGCTCAGGCGAAATCAGTCAAGCATGCGAAGGCATGCTTCCCTGGCAGGGCTGCTGATTCCACCAAGGGAACTAAAAAGCTGTCAGGTGGAGGAGTGCTTTTTATTTTGAACAGCTTTACTGAAATGTAGTTTGATATACCATAAAACTCATCCTTTTATTCACTATTATTATTTTTAGAGACAAGTTATCACTCTGTCGCCCAGGCCTGAGTACAGTGGTGTGATCATAGCTCACTACAGCTTTCAACTCCTGGCCTCAAGCAATACTCACACTTTGGCCTCCCAAAGCTCTGGGATTACAGATGTGACCCAGCACACCTGGCCAAACTCACCCACTTAAACTATACAATTCAAAGTTTTTTTATACTTTCAGAATTTTGAAACCATCACCACTATCTAATTTTAGAACATATTCATCACCCCAGCTGGGCATAGTGGCTCACACCTGTAATTCCAGTACTTTGGGAGGCCGAGGTAGGCAGATCACGAGGTCAGGAGATCAAGACCATCCTAACACGGTGAAACCGTCTCTACTAATAAAAAAAAAAAACACAAAAAATTAGCCGGGCATGGTGATAGGTGCCTGTAGTCCCAGCTACTCAGGAGGCTAAGGCAGGAGAATGGCGTGAACCCAGGAGGCGGAGCTTGCAGTGAGCCGAGATCGAGCCACACTGCATTCCAGCCTGGGGGACAGACTGAGACTCCATCTCAAAAAAAAAAAAAGAACATATTCATCACCCCAAAAGGTAATCCCATATCCACTGGCAGTCACTCCCCCAGTGCCTCCTTCCTTTGACTCCTGGAACCTACTAATGTGTTTTGTCTTCATGGGTTGGACTACACAGATAAAATCATAAACGGTTTATGTTTAAATAATTTGAGTGAACATAATGTTTTCACAGTTCATCCATGTTGCAGTATGTCTCAGTCCTTCATTCCTTATTACAGAATAATATTCCATTGTATGCATGTCACATTTTGTTTTGTCCATTCGTCAGTCTGTGGACATTTGTGGATTTTTAAAATTTCATTTTATTTTTGAGACAGAGTCTTGCTCTGTCGCCCAGGCTGGAGTGCAGTGGTGTGATCTCAGCTCACTGCAACCTCTGCCTTCCAGGTTCAAGTGATTCTCTTGCCTCAGCCTCCCTAGTAGCTGAGATTACGGATGCACACCACCACGCAGAGCTGATAGTTTTTGTATATTTAGTAGAGATGCGGCTTCGCCATGTTGCCCAGGTTGGTCTCGAACCCCTGGCCTCAAGTGATCCGCCTGCCTCAGCCTCCCAAAGTGCTGGGATTATAGGTGTGAGTCACTGCACCTGGCCCATTTGTATTATTTCAATTTCTGGTTATTATGAATAATGTTGCTACAAACACCTGTGTATAAGTTTTTGTGTGGACTTATGTTTTCAATTTTCTTGGGTACATACCTAGGACTAGAATTCTTGGGTCATGTGGTAAATGTTTAACTTTGATTTTTATTTTATTTTACATATGGAGTCGATGTTGCCCTGGTTGGAGTACTGTGGCTATTTACAGGTGTGATCATCACACACTACAGCCTTAAACTCCTGGGTTCAAGTGACCCTCCCACCTTATCTTTAAGAGTAGCTGGGACCACAGGCTTGCACCTCCAGGCCCGGCATGTTTAACTTTTTAAGGAACTGCCCAACTGGTTTCCAAAGTGGTTGCACTATTTTACAATCCCATTACCAATCTATGAAGTTTCCAATTTCTCCATGTCCTGGACAACACTTTTATTACTTGTCTTTTAAATTTTATCCTCTGCCCCTCCAGGTTTTTAAGCAATTCTCTGCCTCAGCCTCCGGAGTAACTGGGATTACAGGCGTGTGCCACCATATCTGGCTAATGTTTTCGTATTTTTAGTAGAGACGGGGTTTCACCATCTTGGCCAGGCTGGTCTTGAACTCCTGACCTTGTGATCCCCCCACCTCGGCCTCCCAAAGTGCTGGGATTACAGGCGTGAGCCACCGCGCTCAGCTACTTAATTTTTTTCTTTTAAAAGATCTTACTCTTGTCACCAAGGCTGGAGTGCAGTGGCACAATCGCAGCTCACTGCAGCCTTGACCTCCCGGGCTCAAGCCATCTTCCTACTTCAGCCTTCTGAGTAGTTGGGTCCACAGATGTGCACCATCGTGCCCAGGTAATTTATTTTCATTATTTATTTATTTATTTAATTTTTTTGAGACGGAGTCTCGCTCTGTCACCCAGGCTGGAGCGCAATGGCGCGATCTCGGCTAACTGCAAGCTCTGCCTCCCGAGTTCATGCCATTCTCCTGCCTCAGCCTCCTGAGTAGCTGGGACTACAGATGTCCACCACCACGCCCAGCTACTTTTTGTATTTTTAGTAGAGACGGGGTTTCACCATGTTGGCCAGGATGGTCTCCATCTCTTGACCTCGTGATCCACCTGCTTCGAACTCCCAAAGTGCTGGGATTACAGGCATGAGCCACCGCGCCCAGCCATTTATTATTTTTGTAGAGATAGGGGTCTACCTATGTGGCCCAGGCAGTCTCAAACTCCTGGGCACAAGCAATCCTCCCATCTTGACTTCACAAAGAGCTGGGATTACAGGCATGAGCCATCATGCCTGGCCTCTTTTAAATTTTAGACATCCTTGTGCATATGATGTGGTACCTCACTGTGTGTCTGTGCATTTTTAAATTAAGAGACTATTTTTTAGAGGAATTTTCAAGTTTACAAGAAAACCTGAGGCAATAGTACAGAGTTCCCATATGCCCTCCCACCCTCTATTCCCATCCATAAACAGTTTTCCCTTTTGTTATCATACCGCATTACAATACATTTGCTACAACTGATTACTAAATGTTGACACATTATCTATAGTCCAGTTTACATGTGTTGTACAGTTCTATGAGTTTTGACAAATACATATTAGCTAGTTTCACTGCCCTAAAAATCCTGTGTGCCACCTATTCCTTTCTTCCCCTCCCAAACCATTGACAGTCACTTTTTACTGTCTCTACATTTGTGCCTTTTATAGAATGCCATTTATCATATGGCTGGAATCATATATAGCCTTTTCAGATTACCATCTTTCACTGAGCAATATGTATTTAAGATTCCTCCATGTCTTTTCATGGCTCAATGGCTTATTTCTTTTAACACAATTAATATTCCTTTGTCTGGATGCATGACAGTTTATCCACTCACCTACTGAAGGACATCTCTGTTTCCAAGTTCTGACAATAATGAATAAAGTTGCTATAAACATTCACCTGCAAGTTTTTGTGTGGGCGTAAGTTTTCAACTTATTTGGGAAAATATCAAGGAGCGTGACTGCTGGTATGTGTATGTAAGCACATATTTAGTTTAGTAATTAGCTGCCAAACTGTTTTCCAAAGTGGTTATACCACTTTTATTCTCACCAGCAGTGAATGAGCGTTCCTGTGGCTCCACACCCTCACCAGCATTTGGCATTACCAGTTTTTGAATTCTGGTCATTTACAGGTGTGTAGTGGTATCTCATTGTTTTAATTTGCAGTTCCCTAAGGGCATGTGATATTGAACATCTTCTTGTAAGCTAATTTGCCATCTATCTATTTTTGAGATGGAGTCTCGCTCTATCACCCTGCTTGGAGTGCAGCAGTGCAATCTTGGTTCACTGCAACCTCTGCCTCCTTGGTTCAAGCGATTCTTCTGCCCCAGCCTCCTGAGTAGCTGGGATTGATTACAGGCATGTGCCACCATGCCTGGCTTTTTTTTTTTTTTTTTTTTAAGAGATGGAGTTTCACTCTTGTTGCCCAGGCTGGAGTGCAATGGTATGATCTCGGCTCACCGCAGCCTCTGCCTCTCAGGTTCAAGCGATTCTCCTGCCTCAGCCTTCCTGAGTAGCTGCGATTACAGGTATGCGCCACCACGCCCGGCTAATTTTGTATTTTTAGTAGAGATGGGGTTTCTCCATGTTGGTCAGGTTGGTCTTGAACTCCCTACCTCAGGTGATCAGCCCACCTCGGCCCCTCCCAAAGTGCTGGGATTGCAGATGTGAGCCACCACGCCCAGTCTAATTTTTGTATTTTTAGTAGAGATGGGGTTTCACCACATTGCTCAGGCTGGCCTCAAACTCCTGGCCTCGTGGTCTGCCTCATCCTCCCAAAGTGCTGGGATTACAGACGTGAACCACCACAACTGTCCTTACTTATCTATACACTTTGGTGAGATGTCTGTTCAGGTCTTTTGCTGATTTTCTAATTGGGTTGTTCATTTTCTTACTGTTGAGTTTTAAGAGTTCTTTGTATACTTTATAACAGTTCTTCATCAGATATGTGTTTTGCAAATATTTCCTCCTAACCATGGCTTGTCATTTCATTCTCTTATCAGTGTTTCCCAGCAGTTTTTAATTTTGATGAATTTTCGATGAAAATTTATCAATTTTTCCTTTCACGGGCTTTTGACATCATATCTAAAAAGTAATCACCAAACTCAGTCATCTAGATTTTCTATGCTATCTTCTATAAGTTTTATAGTTTTGCATTTTAATCATATGTCTATAATTTTAGTTTTTGCAAAAGGTGTATGGTCTATGCATGGAGTTTTTTGCATGTAGGTGGCTACTTGTTCCAGCACCATTTTTTGAAAAGACCACTGTTTTTCCACTGACTTGCCTTTGTTCCTTTATCAAAAATCACTTGACTATATTTGTGTGGGTCTACTTCTGGGCTTTCTATTCTGTTCCACTTAGCTATCTGACTGTCTTTTCATCATACCACACAATCTTGATTACCGTCGTTTTTACAGTAAGTCTTTAGGCTGGGCAGTATCAGACCTCTGCAGTAAGTACTGTGTTGGCTATCCTGTGTCTTTACCTCTCCATATAAACCTTAGAATCAAGTTTGTTGATATCCACAAAATCACTTGCTGGGATTTTGAGTAAGATTGCATTCAATCTAGCAATCAAAGTTGGCAAGAATTGACATCCTAATGATATTGAGTCTTCCTATCAATGAATACAGAATCTCTCTCCATTTTTTAGATATTCTTTGATTTTTTCATCAGTTTTATAGTTTTCCATGTGTACATCTTGTATGTAATTTGTTAGGCTGAAACCAAAGTACTGCATTTTCTTCTGCTAATACAAACATTTATCGGCTAAAATTTCAAATTCTGATTGTTCATTGTTGGTACACAGAAATGAAATTGATTTTTTTTTTTTTTTTTTTTTTTAAGCAATAGCCTTTTGTATAACTGTGCATCCTACAACCTTGCAATTCTCACTTACTAATTCTAGCAGGGTTTTTTTGTTGTTGGTGTCTTGGGGTTTTCTACATAGACAATCAGGCTATCTGCAAAAGCAGTTTTGTTTTCTCCTTCCCCATCTGCAACGCTTTATTTCCTTTTCTTACTGCATTAGCTAGAACTTCCAGCATGAAGTTGATTAAAAGTAGTGATAAAGACTATAGCATCTATCTTAGGGGGAAAGCATCT